>NC_136490.1:51109912-51119912 GCF_053919585.1 Euprymna scolopes | reverse complement strand
CATACACAACAGAGAAATGGCAAACCTACTGGAATGAACACCTTAACAACAAACTTCACGAAATCATGCCAAAAATCAAAAAACAAGAACAAAATACGAAACTAAACAGAAAAGAAGTCAAACTAACAAGAATAAAAATAGGCCATACTCACTTAACCCACTCATATCTCCTAAAAAAAAGAAAGACAACCCATCTGTATACCTTGTCAAACACCACTCACAATCAAACACATATTAATTGAATGTACTGATTTTGTAACAGTAAGAAATCGATTCTACAAAGAAAACAATATTAAAGAGTTATTTGATAAAAAAAATCCCCACACCATACTCTCATATCTTTAAAAAATTGGCCTTTATAAAAAACAATTTAAAAAGAACCCTTTATACAACTGTCCTGGATATGGCCTAAAACTATATCCGATGGTGAGGCCCCACTTTGCGGGCCTTGGGGAGTGTGGAGCCACCCTTTAATTGCCATTGCTCCCAGGTCCACTCTGACCTGGAGAGGTAGTACCTGTTCGGGTCCCAACTATGGGTTAAATAGTATCCGACTTAAAAAACAAATATACTCCATTAAAAATCGTTCCTTAAAATAACTAGATTCGGCATTAAATAACCTGAAAAAGGTTGATATGCCGTAAAACAAAAACAGCCAACCAACATAAAATGATAACTACAGAATATAGGCTGCAACGTCGCCCAAATTCAAATAATGTCTTTATCAGAATGCAGTAAACCCAAAAATGAGTTTTCTAAATTACATCATATTTAAATATTCTAAATATGACCAAGATAAATGTAAATTCTGGTAAAAATCCATTTATAAAAGGTTATTTATGTATATTTTCAAACTATAATTTCCCCTTTTTCTGTTGACCTAAGATTCATCATGAGAAGTGTCTTGCTGGACGAGAATCTCATTTTCAGATCATCCATTTGTTCACCTGAATCATTTTTTTTTTTTCATTGCAATTTTTATCATCTCTATCTATATACACAGATATTGTTTTTTTTGTTTTTTTTTTACATGAAACTATATTTTGCTTGCCATAGATTTTCATAACTTGTGACGTAACTTTACTCACGTATTGAGCACTGTTGAAGTAAACACGGAAAATTTATGCATAAAATATTATATTTACTTATAAAATTGTATGTGGATACATGAAATAATTATATATATACTTTTGCTAGTATATATATATATATATATACACACACACGCACACACACACACACATATATATATATATATATATATATATATATATATATATATATATATATATATATATATATATAGCTTAGTGCGTTAGAAGAAAAGAGTGAGCTCAATTCTTTAAGAGGAGACTTATCGGGATAATATAAACCTAAACAAGTATCATTGGAGCTTTTATAGGAGAACAATAGGAATGGGAAATGAGTTCACAAAAACTATATATTGGTAAATATACAATGGTTCCTTTATTCAATAAGGGAATACAAACAATTAATTGGGGGATAGATCAGTTGGCATAAAGAGTCACATCTATACTCCTACTTCGATTCTAGCTGATGGCATCCGTATACTTTTGTTTTACTTTTGAAGTCACGACTCTTACAATAATATATACGAAATCTGGACAAATTAAAATGCCATATTTAAGCGTATTTTACGATTGGGCAAAGTCGCCTTCTCTGTTAGTGTTTATATATAGAGACATTTGATGGTATCGTTTGCAAGCACCGATCCCATGAACTATTTATTTTTCTACATAGTCGCCACCATTCTCAATGTACTTTTGCTAGGAATTCAACAAATTATCTCTGCTTCCGACGCACATCCATGGCAGGGGTGGTTTTCTCAGTCTCGTGCCGTTAATATCTACAATAGAGAGATGAAATTTTCAGGTTATGGATGCATGAGTTCAGTCATCATACCAACGCAATTTGCAATCCCATATGATCTATTTACGTGGAATAAAAAAAGGAGGAGTTACTCGTGGTTTGTCGTCATTAAGTCATGCAGATACCAAGTTTCTGCAAAACGATTATTAAGCAATAATCAGATTCCAATTTTGATGGGATAAAGATTTGAATGACGAAAAACCTTTCCCATAAAAATAGCAATGGCGGTTATTCTTATTTGCATTACTAGTAGATGTACCTCACATTCTAATGAATGTGAGGTACATTTACTAATAATTACATTTTTATTACGGTGTCTCGTTTTCCTTTTAATATTTGTTGGAAGAAACTGAAATTTGAAAAACTGTGAGTTGGTATCTCATATATGATTTAAATTTCAGTAAGATCAGATATACATATTTAAACGCCTTGAGTTCGACGCCATGTTTAGTTTCAGACCAGTTTCCTATAGTTAGTTATTCTATACAAGTCCTGGATATGACAAGGTCTCAGTAGACAATTTATTCTGTACAGGTTCCGGGCTTTATAATTTTGTAACAAAAGAGCAGAAGATGCTTCCCGTGTTGGCACGAAGAAAAGATATGCAAGGTTGCTAAAAAAGATTTAATTTTTATGAAGTAATTCTGGTCTCTGATTGGTTAGTAGCAAAACGTGAATTAGTTTGATTCGTCAGTTTCTAGCAATAGCGTTTATAAATAGAATCGCCTAACTGTGAGGGATCATACCCCATAATGCTTCAAAAATATTGCAACAAAACGTTTAAGTGGCGATTTCTGCCCTGTAAAAATTTGGTACATAAAGATTTAGGACAACAGTACTGTATTGTAGACTATATCCAACTCGTATACAAGTATAGGATTGATGAGTTGGCTTTGGTATTGGAAATTTAACTTCTTAAAAAGTCGTAGATATTAAAATTGTATAGTCAATGAGTACCAGATAGGACCGACTTGGTGAAGAGGCAATGATTTAAAAAATGAAAACCCCTGATAACTCAAGCAAAACACGTCACTGATAATATCCTCCGATATGTTCATCTATACTTTTCTGATTTAAAGTCTCGAAATATCTCCACGGATGGAAATGAGTTACTTGGCATATAATTTCGATTCTCACTAACAAGTGCCACCCTTCATTCTAAAACAAAGAAGAGACATTAATTGAGAATGGCAGGTCTCCAAGGTTTTTCAAGCGGAACCGATTATGAAGTACTGAAAATATTACTCATTAAACGATCTATTCATGTACATTGATAGCCCCATAAAAATCAAGAATACTAATGATGCATTATTAATTACTTTCCTTTTCAAACATATTGTCCAAGTTTATAGCAATGTAATGACTATTTTCAATGCGGCAGAACCATGCTTCAGTGGATTTAGATAAAACAACACATCTGTGTTACCTGAAAGTTTAGCTTAAATTAAACTACATTCAAGAGCATATACATCAATATTGCCATTCATAACATTACTAGACGTCTCCATAAAATGCAAGCAATATATATATATATATATATATATATATATACTGTAATAAAGTTCTTAGGTTACTTTAGTCCTTATCGCCTTATCTTTTCATATAACTTGATCTTCTTCATCGGGTAGAGCTTCTTCTATCAGGATACGTTTGTTATTTCGTTGAAAACGTTTTTCCTCAAGTTAACTTTCTCCTCTCTCTCTCTCTCTCTCTCTCTCTCTCTCTCTCTATATATATATATATATATATATATATATATATATATATATATATATATATATATATATATATAATAAAAAGGACAGACCTGTAAAGTAGAAGTTTTTATTATTGGGCAGAATACTCCATATACCGCATATTTATATTTTGTTTCTTCAGTTGTGTGACTACAACTCTTAGTTTCATCCTATACAGTAACCAGCAAATGCATAGAAATGCTAAAAATTAGCTTGACTATCTGATTATTTTGCTAACAGTTTTTCCTCTGATGAGAAGCATTAGCTTTGGATTATTCTGTCGATTAATAAAAGCGTTTTGTAAACTACTACTTTACAGCTCTGTTCTTATCATTATTTATCGCAAGGTCTACTATCGTCAGTGAGTGTATTGAGTTTTTTCATTAGGTTGGGATTAAGATATAAATAACTATATTTATATTTTGTTTTGGAATTTGCTTTTTCCTTGATTTAGTAAATTCCTCCTCCAAGTGTATATGTATATATATATAGGCCGATCTGTAACAACGTGGTCATGGAATTTTTCCCCCAAAAAACTTACCAGGTTTATTATGTACAAAATCACTTTTATTAAATACAATCGGAAGAAAATCGCGTCTAACGAGTTGATGGGTTGGAAAACTTCTATGGAAATATAAAATCATGTGTAATGGGAAAATTCACGATGTAATAAACAAAAGTTATGAAAAACATATGAGTCTTTGAATTCTTAGCAAAATTTTGTACTATATATATATATATATATATATATATATATATAATTTTTTTTATTTATTAAACATTTGATTGTTTTATTGAAATATGTATTAAATATTTTTACGTGCATAAAAGTTATCTATAGACACGTGTTTCTGGGTATCATCAATCATCAGCATGGCTAAGCTTTTGACAAGGATAAACTCGTAACCGCTCGATCGATAACCTCATGTTTTACCAAAAGGCCATGGTACCTCGTCAAATTTTATACACGCTTTTTATCGCTTTTAAATATTTCATTTATTTTTGTTATTTACGAGAAGGATATCACAGAATGGCTAATAAAAATGAATAAAAATATAAATAAATCAACAATGTATCTTACATTTAAAAGTGATAAAAATCGAGGTACCATGACCTTGTGGTAAAAGATCAGGTTGTTGATCGAGTAAGATCTTTGTAAAAGGTTTAGCCATGCTTAAGACGCGTGATATCCAGAAACACGTGTCCATTGATTACTTTTAGGCACGTAAAAATATTTAATAAATATTTGAATAAACTATTAATAATAACAAAATAATAGCCCCCCCCAAAAAAATGGGTGACGTAAAATATATAAACAAAGGGCAGATAACTCCCTCAAAACGATCAGGCGACCATAACAATTAAATACTACAGAATCTTTAATATATATATATATATATATATATATATATATTAACGAATCGCTAATAAAATAAATAAATAGATCAATAATATATATATATTGTTGATTTTTTTTTTATTAGCGATTCTGTGTTCTTTAATTGTTAAAAAAAGCAATCACTGTCATGGACGTGCATCAAAAGTCGAGATGCATCATTATATTCCGAGCAAATGTGCATTGAGAATGTTGATAACTATGTAGAAAAATAAATTCTGAAGCATAAAAGGTCGCTCGTTTTAATGCTACTACTCTCGTCTTCGTAGCTCTTCAACTTATTTAGTTAAAATATAGATTTTACTTTGGAAACGACTCTTACACACATACACACACGCGCACACACACACACACACACACATAAACTGGCGAAGTATTCAAGCTTCTAAGTCATTCCATCATTTGAAGATTAATAAATTAATAATAAAAAAGGCACACAAATAAATGATTAAAACGATTGTTTTTTTTATAGGATTTATTATTTTTTACGTATATAGGATTGACAAAAACTAGAATGGACCAAGTCAAAACCTTTGATATTTCTGCATGTTTTCTATCCAATGTTGGTGATTGGTTGAGCCAATCTTACTTTAGTAAAAGAAATGATTAGAAAAAGCAATCTTTTATTGCATAACATGAAATCAATTTCCAAAAGTCTATGCTGTATAAGTCTCCATGCATTCCCATATGAATGGCTTTTTAATTTATTTTTTTATGTTTATATTTTCTGGTCTGGCATACCAAGTTTTTCTATCATTCTATATTTGATTAATCTATATTACTTATTATTTTTTATGCAGATTCGTGTTTCAGTCAATCTTAAGCCTTGATTTTTGCTGATGAATATTTTGTTTTTTGAAGCCAGGAGTTTCTGTTGTTAGTCAGTACCGGATTTTCATCTTCTACCACAACGAAAAAAATTTTTTCCTTCCATCCTCCGAGTGCCTAATACAAAGAGAAATTTCGTCAGAAAGAATTTCTTAGAAAGGACTTCCCATCTATGGAACACAATTCCACGGAACTGCTTCCCTGCAGATTACAACATAATAGCGCTCAAATCCAATGTCAATAGATTAGTCAGAATGAACTGGTCCGTACAAGTATTTGACCCATTTAATCTTTCAAATTATAAAAATTTCACTCCATTAACACGTTCTCTACCGGCTTTTGGCCTTGATGAGTGGTGATTTATTTGTAAACATAGTATAGACTGAATTTCACGGCCACAAGATTGGGCAAACTCCCAAGAAAGGTCAGTTCATCTTGCTTTATCTTTTTTTGTTTTCATCTTTCGAGTGCCTAGTACCAGGAGAAATTTCATCAAACAAAATTACTTTGCAAGGGCTTTCCATCGGTAAACCACATTTCCATGAAACTGTTTCCCTGCAGATTACAACGTAGTCGGTTTTAGCTCCAATATTATGATGAAACTATCTCCATAAGCATTTGAACTTGATTTATTTAAATCAATCATAAACCTTTATTTTCTAGTGGGTTATAGACTTAATAAGTTGTGATTCATTAGTGAATATAGTGTTGCAATATTTTTTTTAAATAAAGAGGGTATGATTAAAGTAAATTGGAAGGTTCTACACTGGCGGTAGGAACTAACCAATGAAATAGATACACGTTCTGCCAGCAACCAATCAGACACCGAAATTGCTCCATAAAATATTAGATCCTTTAGAATTCCTGCACATAATTTTTCGTTTCCACACAAGAAAACTCTTTGCTCTTTGTCTTCCAACTATTACAGTTCAAGACTTATACAGATCAACAACTCACCCAAACCTTTTTCTTTTATCTCATGGACTTATACATATTAGCTACCCATCGGAAACTCTTCTGAAATGAAACATGACTTTCAATTCAAAGTGTAGTATGAATTGAATTCCGAGGCCACAAGACTTGATGTCACCCGAAAAGTTCGCCTCATCTAGCTTTTGTTTCAAGATGGAGGATAGCGACTTTATAGAACTGAATATCAGCTTTATTTTAATAATACAACTTATGATATGCCTTGTTTGGTACAAATAAAAAGAAAGCACCGAAAGTGAAAGCATATGAGTACCAGTGATTGACAAGACAGAATGAAGTAGAAAAAATATGATAATGATGGCCTCCATAACGCCATCATTATCGTCTACATCGTATCGTGCTACATACGGCATACTGATGATGCCTTTTTTTTTAAAACTATTTTTTTATAGATTTTTTTTGCGACTTTTTCACGTAACAAACTATAAATTTTCACACTCTATTTACGTCTCAATCTTTAAATGAGATTTTCTAAATTATTTTTATGGCTCATTATTTTACGACTTTTCAAAGTTTCCAGTGACGAACATGAACAACAGCTGTCGAATTGGAATTTATTCAATTTCACATTCAACAAACGCGACAGAAGGCTGACTTTTTACAAATAATGAATAATTTTGTGTCACCATTTTTTTTTTTTTTTTTGCTTGTTGTCGAATAGTTTTTGACAGATTAAACTATGGGGGTAAAAATTGGTGACAATTATTGTAGGCCACCTTCATAAAAAACAAAAACAAAATGGTGTTAACTTCTAGACGCATATCATACAAAATCCAAATCTATAACGCATATGTACTTCCTATAGTCTAATATGGACTTGGATGTGTCAGTTGGTCTGTAAAATTACATCAGAAAGTAGATACTTTCCAAAGTCACACCATGCGCTTCATAACTGATCATAAATTTGCTGATCACGTCAGTATTACATGCAACTTTACCCAACACATTGTAGCCTCAGTCGCAAAGTAGATATTACCTCATTCTCCTGCCATGCATAACTTCTCGTTATGGCTGTGACTTCTCTCACACGACTGTTTTCTCGAACATACTCTTGAACATCATCCACGTATTTAACGTGATCCTCCTGTCGAACCTGCTCTCTCTCCTTTTTATAGTCTTCTTTTTCCTTACTGTGACGTGATTTCGCTCAAGGATCGGTATTTGCATATAGCCGTCCACGTTATGTTGCACACAGAGTTGTAAAATTCACTGCTATCCAGTCAGTGACCTCTGTCATCAAATTTGAAGTTTTGAGATTATTTGACCACATGTATAGTTTAATTGCCATAAATATATTTTCATAACTTACTACTACTCATTGTATATATATATCTAATTCTGGGTTCTAGCTTTATCATTAAAAAAGTATATATGAACAGGTATTTATATATATGTATATATCTATCTATAATCTCCTCTTAATGTCTAATATATATATATATATATACATGATACCAGTGGCATTCACTGTCGGTGGATTGAACTGGCTTATACCGGAGGGGGGAGTTTCATGGGAATATTAAATTAACAAGTGTTCCCCATGTATATCCCAATCAAGGGAGATGACGACTTTAGGCTTTTTGCTGTTCTTGCAGGGAGCTGTCGACGTCCTCCTAACATACACTGTTTGATGTTAAAATATGTTCAGACATCTAGTACTGACCAGGTTCAACGTTGCTTAACTTTGGTGATATAATGAAAACTGGTGTGTCAACGTAATCATGCTGTATATATATATATATATATATATATATATATATATATATAGTAGAAATGGTAATTAATAAAAACCTGAGGATGTTCAATAATGTTGTAGAGCAAATATGCGTTTTATATATATATATATATATATATATATATATATATATATATATATATATATATACCTATATAATATTTAACATTGAGCTTTTAAGCAAAAAAGAATTGTGTGTGTTTTTTTTTTTAGTAAAATGTTTTTTCAATTATATTGTATATACCAATCCTTTTTTGCTTAAAAGCTCAATGTATGTTAAATACAATATATATATATATATATATATATATATATATATATATATATATATATATATATATAAAGTTGTAGTTTGCTTGAAGCATTGTTGAAGAAAATTATAAGATAAAATTAAAAGCCAAGAACAATGCGAGATTTTTTTTTTTTTTTTATATATAGAGTAAAATTTAATGCAAACAAAAGAAATAAATTTTTTTTTTTTTGTTGTTTGTTTTTTCTTTTTCACACAAATTTTAACTCTAAACAACAGAAAAAAAAATTACTGTTGTTTAGAGTTCAAATTTGTGTGAAAAAGAAAAAACAAACAACAAAAAAAAATAAATTTATTTCTTTTGTTTGCATTTAATTTTACTCTATATAAAAAAAAAAAATCTCGCATTGTTCTTGGCTTTTAATTTTATCTTATATATATATATATATATATATATATATATATATATGGTTTGTTCTTTATGTAAATTGTGTTTTTTGTTTTATCTGAGCCCATTAGAACGACTTTCGATCTGCTATCCTGATGAGGTGGTGATCTCGGATTAGGGATCGCTACAGAAACATACCAATTAACATACATCAGACACGACAGGAAAACAAATGAACACATATCTAAAGAAATGGCAGAAACACTAGAGGAAGACCTCCGATCCGTAGTGGAATGGGGACAAAAATGGATGGTCACCTTCAATGCTGCCAAGACTAAACTTGTTTCTTTCAATAATTACAAGAAACCTTCCCTACCACCAATAGCAATGGCCAATGACTCTTTATCTGAAAGTACATCTTAAACTCCTCGGCCTAATGTTCACAAGAAACACGAGTTGGAACAATTACATTGCCAGGACCGTTGCAAAGAAGGTGGGTTCTCTCTACCGTGCTAGAAAGCAATTAACGCCTGAAAGTATCATATACCTCTATAAGGCCACCATTCACCCATGTATGGAGTATTGTTGTCATATTTGGGCTGGTGCATCTGCCACTCATCTCTCACTCCTAGGCACGGTTCAAAAGAGAGCCGCCAATCTGATAGGTCCTGAACTGTCAGCTAAACTTCAGCCTCTGTCACATCGACGAATTGTTGCATCCCTCTGCTTGTTCTTTAACGGTGAATGCTCTGATGAACTGCAAACACTTGTACCCCCTGGACGTAAA
>NC_136490.1:51059912-51104912 GCF_053919585.1 Euprymna scolopes | reverse complement strand
AACATCAAATGGTAAAGTGCCATTGTTCTATGAAAAAGATAGACAAGAACATTAATCCAGACAATGTAATATGGAACAAGCCCCAACAAAATGCGTTACCATCCCAAATGACTATGGCTTTAATAGAGCTGAACGCGAAAAATAACAAAATATCAGGACCTCAAAATTTATTTAAAAACAACATGGTCTCAGAAAAAAATACACAATATACCGATTTTATAGGAGCAACTGGCCCAATAAAAAAATAATCTTAAAAAAACAAATGGAAACAATTCTGAAGTGGTAGTACCTGTTAGGGTCCCAACTATAGTCTAAATAGAAACCGACTTGAAAAAAATATATATTCTATTAAAAAGTTTTTCTTCAAAATCACTGGATTTGGCATTAAATAACCTGAAAAGGGATTATATACCATAAAACAAAAACAACGAACCAACTAAATCAATCTTAGCTCCAGGAGGTTTGAGCCCCTTGATCTTTAAAAACTGACTGAAATAAATTAAAAAAATAAATAGAAGAAATAATCTTTGGAAGACCTCTATCATTCAAGTAATTATAGGAGCAAATGGATTCATGAAAAAGAATTTTAAAAATTACCTCACAAATATACCCGATGAACCAAGTGCAAGAGAGATTCAAACAATTGCACTTAAAGGGATGGTTAGAATCTTAAAGTGATCTCTCTGTTGGAATATATGAAATCGCGGGTGAATTTTTGACATCTAGTCAGATGCCCCATCCCCAGCTTGAACAAACTGATGAGAACCAGTTACCACCAGCGCTCAGATGCCTACTTTGCCCCAGTTGAAATGATTGGCTTTTGACTCGATAAAGCACCTGGCTTCGACAAACTTCTGGGACCGACCTTTACTCCAGACCTGTAATGGAAGACCTACATTAGATCCATTGCTAAAATCACTGGAAAGATGATGGCATCGTTCTACCACTCCTAATGAATTTCTCCTCTTGTAAAAGAGTCAAATACAACCCAAGATGGTGTACTGCTGCCACATCTGGGATGGAACTCATAAAATCACCTTTTACTCCCTTGACAGGGTAAAAAACTGTCTTCGAAGTTTAGTGGGTGCTGACCTTTACACCTCTTTCTCACAGAAAAGATGTTGCAAGTCTATCTCTGCTCTGTTGTTACTTTTATGGTAAGTGTTCGACTGAGCTCCAATCTATGGTTCCTCCCTGTAAAACGTTCACAACAAATAATCACCTAGCTGAAACAAATTCCAACAACTTTCCTCACTCCCTATCTGCGTCCAAAACTAAATGAGAATTGCATTAGCAGAGTTTCTTTCCTAGAGCTGTCTGACTGTGGACCGTAATACCGTTTGTCTGCTTTCCGCATGACACTAACGGTCGTCTTCAAGTGAATAAATTCCGTTTGAATCGTCCACTTAGATATTATATTCCAAGTTTTTAACGTGACTGATATAACCAGAGTTCCACCGAGTCTTATCTTATCTCAGCTTCTTCCTAACATTTAACCCTTATTCTTAAATGGCATGCAGGGCTTGATAATGAGTGAGCCTCTAAGTAAAGAAGAAAAGTATATAGTGATAGGTAATATGATTGTATATCTAAAAACATAAATAGGAAATTATGTGCTGATTCCCAAAGAAGGTTGGATGAAACGTTATGCAAATAACAATCAAGATGATGATAACAGTCCAAATAATTCAAATGATTCAACTTATCATCTAAAAACATTCAGAAAAATAATTTAATTTTTAATAATGAATTTTCAAAAAACTTTTAAGGATATCGGATAAAACTTATTTCAAATTTGAGGTTAGTTTGGTTCCTAGATTAACCGTTTAACTGTGATTTCATGACACCTAGATACCAGCAGATATACATGCAACTTTGTTTTATATGGATGTTTTTTTGCAAGGGAGTCATCGATTATCAAGGTCCGAAGGCCACTCGAGGATAAGAGTTAATAGGTATATGGTGGTCACTGATACAACAGCTTAGTGATCAATGATCAAGCTGGGTAGAATTTGATTATTAAAGGGTGGAAGACATTAAAAACTTGTTTACATTGGACTTGAAGATGTCCACGTTGTAGTTAGCTGGAAAGCATGCCAGTTGAACCAAGTTCCACAGGCGGTCAGTTCTAGAAAAGAAACTTCGTTCATGGAATCTGCACTCAGATTTCGGTATAGGGGAACTTGTTGGTAGACGGGTACTTTTTGTGACAGTTTTGAGGGGGGGCACAGATTGAAGTTGAGACAAGCACTTGTGATGAAAATAACGATCGATAAGAGACCTTGAGAGCCTGTCTCTTATGTGGGAAAGAGGTTACAGGGAGGAGAAAAAGGCATTGTCGACGATGTTTTGAATCCGGTTCTGAACTCTGAATAGAGTTCTTTGACGTGGCTACCGAGAAAGGAATCTCGGTGGTGGTTGCTCAGAGCATCTCCTCCCCAAATGTGGCAACAGTGGATAGAAATTAAGCGATCAATAAATATTTTATCAATGAATTATGATACATTAGAACCCTGAAATACGGTAGCCAGTGGCGGCTCGTGCCTAAGATTAGTGGGGGTGCTGTTTAAAAAAATGCGTATTGTTTTAATATTGTGTAAAAATAAAACAAACATCAAAAATATACATAATTTATACGTATGCACACGTATAAAAATACAATAACTTAAAGGAATTCTAAATAGATGTAAATATTCTGAATAGCTTACTTATATTTATTTGAAAGTAAATTCCATTCTTCTTGTTTTAATTTGTGAGAAAAGATTGATAATTTTCTCCTTAACTTCTGAATGATTGCTGAAGAACTTTTTTTCAATTGAAAGCACTGCAAGTGCATTTAGTCTTTCGCAACCCATCGTGCTCCTTAGAAAAGTTTTTATTCTTTTCAGAGTTGAAAAACAACGTTCTGCCTCTGATGTAGTCATAGGAATTGTCAAGATAATTTTTATGAGTTTTGTGATTTCACTAAGAACATCGTTTAAATTGTTTTCCAAAATAAATTTCAGGAGATCAATTACTTTGCAATACTCATGGATATCTGACCTACTATAAAATATTTTTAACTCAGTTTCAAGCTTTTGTTTGTCAATCATGGGATATGCTTCAGTTGTCAAGGATATCTCGTCTGTAGGTAGTTCTTTCTTAAAACTAGCAAAGTTTTTCTTGTTAAACAATTTAGCAAGTATTAAATGTTTAGTTGAAGAATATCTGTCCGTTATATCAACAGATATATTGTCACACAGTTCTTTAGCTTCGGCCTTGAGTGTTTGTGAAGGATTTTCACAGTATTTGGAGTTTCTTATCTCTAAAATAGCAGTTTTGAAATTTGCTATGTATTCATTGACTTTATATATGCTAATTTCCCGAGATTGCATTTGATTATAAATAATTTCAACATGAGACATAATTTGTATGAAATAGCTCTAACCAAAATATGAAATTTTCATCGTTCAAATATTTCAAATGGACAGACGCTGTGGTGATTCTAGAAAAGAAAGACGGAATAGCCAAAATGTTAGAGATAAATATTCTAGCATTTCGTGTAATGCTTGCTGCATTCCTCATTATTAAATTATGTTGATGCGCATAACAGTGAGTGAAATGTGCATTACTATAAACTGCTTTTATTTTCGCCTGAACACCAGCTTTTTTGCCTTTCATGACATTTGCACCATCAAATGTCTTAGCTATCAGTTTTTGGCGATTCCCTTGAAGGATTATATCCAATTGTTGTAGAATACATTTTGATATTCCATCAGCGGTTTGGTTTTCTGGAATAAAGAATCCCCAAAAGCGTTCAAGTATTTTTTCATCCAAGACGTACCGTAAAACAATGATCATTTGTGTATGTTCAGACACATCTGTTGTATCGTCAGCCATGACAGCTACAAAGGAAGCTTTGCTAATTTCTGCCCTTATTTCATCACGGTATATTTGTAAAAGACAGTCAAGTATGTCATTCTGAATGGTCTTGGAAACACCTTTGAAGACACTACTGGTTTCTAAGTGATTCTTTAAATCTGGATCTAATTTATATGCAAAATTTACTAATCCTCTAAATACACCTGGATTTACTGAATCATCTTTTTCATCATGTCCTCGTAAGGGAGTTTCAAAGTTCCCACAAAAGAAAATACAATCTATTATTTTAGATAAAATTTCACGGTTCTTCTTAACATTCATGTTATGATGATTGATTGAAAGTCTGTAGGCCTCACTAAGTTTTTCTTTAATATTTACGGTCCCCAAAATTGATAGGGAAACTACATTGTCAACGTGTTTCTTTGACTTCTCATGCTTTTCAGTTCTATCTTTCATTTTGCTAATAGTTCTGAAACCATCTTTTGTCCATGTTACATCACCCCCAAACAACAAACAAGGAAAGCAGAACAATGCCTTTTTTAGTTCACAGCCGCTAAGCCAACTTTTCCGTTGGTACCAGTCAGAATTAAAACTACGAATATACACTTTGTTGTTGCTAATGCCTGGCTGAGATATTTGAATATCAGGCGTTGAACGGCCTCTTTTCTTAATTTCAACTTTATCATGGAGAGGCAGCTGTGAAAACTCAAGCTGTTGAAGTTCACTTACCGTCACAGAAGTTATTTCTTGGGGATGCAAGGAGGCCATGGTTAAATTCTTTTTTTTTAAATTTTTTTTTACATATTGATCACCACTTATCAAGGCCCGGAAGCCACTCAGGGATAAGGGTTATTGCAAGTACAGTACGTTAATGTGGAGATTTGATGAAGTGTTTAATTAAGGGGGCGGTTCATTAGGAATTTGTTAACATTGGACTTGAAAACATCCAAGTTGTAGTCCGGAGGGAAGCAGGCAGATGGAACAGAGTTCCACAGGCGTGCAGTTCTAAGAATGAAGCTTTGTTCATGGAATCCGCGTTTTGATTTAGGCACAGATATAGAGTGGGGGAAATTTTTCACAGTGGATTCAGCTAGACGGGTGTTTTTCGTGAAAGATTGGCGAGGAGGAACTAGAGATTGGAGTTCAGACGAGCACCTGCCATGAAAATAACGATAAAACAAGGATAGGCTCGCAACGTCTCTTCTGTGGGAGAGAGGTTGCAGGGTAGAGAAAAGGGCATCCCCCACTAAGCCACAAAGTCTATTTTGTACTCTGTCAAGGCATGATAGGCTGTTTTTGGCTGCTCCTGTCCAGATATGGCAACAGTATTCCATCCTTGGACGTACTTGGCTTTTATATAGATAGAGAATTGCATCAGTAGTGAGATATCTTCTGGAGTGGTAGAAGGATCCCACCATCTTTCCAGCGACCTTGGCAACAGACTTGATGTACGTGTTCCATTTCAGATCAGGAGTAAAGGTCAAACCCAGAAGCTTGTCAAAACACGGGCCCTCACCCAGACGAGAGCCATCCATCACAATTGATGCCAGCTGGGGATCAGAGCGTTGATGATGTAAGGATAGGAGTTTGGTTTTGGATGCATTAAAGGTAACCAGCCACATCTTCCCCCACTGAACCATGTGCTCGAGATCAGAGGAGAGAGAATCCGAGAGAACTTTGTCATTTAGAGCCTTTGATGTGTTGCCGTAGATGGTAGTGTCATCAGCAGAGATGTCAACGAATGATTTAAGTATCTGTTTAGGGAGGTCATTCATGGAGATCAGGAAGAGAGTTGGGCCCAGGATTGACTCCTGAGGGACTCCGGCATTTATATTGCAGGCCTCCGATTTTTGTCCATCTACCACTACTCTTATGAACCTATTGGAGAGAAATGATTTAATGATTGAGAAAACATTTCCAGTTATACCGTAGCTGGAAATCTTGTGAAGTAGACCCTTATGCCATACCTTGTCGAAGGCCTTTGATATGTCAAGAGCAATTGCCCTAGAAAGGAAGCCTTTGTCAAGAGATTCACTAATCCTGTGGGATATAACCGTCAGCACATCTGCGGTAGATGTTGCAGAGCGGAAACCATATTGTGTGTCACTAAGAAGTTTATTCCTGCTGAGGTGGTTGACTATTTCTCTATTTAATATGGATTCCAGCAACTTACTCATAACACACAGGAGACTTATAGGTCTGTACTGAGAGGGAGATGACTTATCACCTGAATTCTTAAATACAGGGCAAACCGATGAGGTCTTCTAGGGGGTCGGAAAGCACTTCTCCTTAAGGCAGCGCTTAAATAGTTTCGTAAGTATGGGAGCAAGTTCTGGTTGAAGCTTTTTTAACACTATAACACATAACACCATCAGGGCCAGTTGCTTTACTGGAATCTAGGTTTTTTATTAGCTTGGCGACCTCATGCAATTGTGTTGGGAAAGGTAAGTACTGGGTAGTCTATTAGTAGAATATTAATTAGGGTAGAAGGAATACAATGTTTACGTGATCCTCTTTTTGCTATTCAACTGAACCGGAAGTTTTAAATGAGTTGAATCGTACTTTTATAACTTTTAGATAACAGATTTTTATTAACGAAAATAGTTTTACTATTTAAAAACGTTTTTATTTATAAAAAAGCTTGTTGTTAATTAAAAATAGGCGTATAACAAAATAAGCTTGCCATTAAAATTGTCTTTTTTTAATACAAATATTTTTTAACTTTGCCATTTTAAGCCGTCGAAAAAGGGATAATACGCAAAAACATATTAATAAAAAAATACTATTTTAAATTGTGTACACTTTACAGAGCAATAAAAAAATATACAAATATATTTCTTTTAAACTTTACAGATGAAATAAATTTTATGGGCTTTTCCGCAGGCAAACAAACAAAAAACATTTTTTTTAAATACATTTTATTTACAATTTTTTAATAATTCATTTTTTCATAAAAACAAAATCTTTGAAATTTACTTGCTTGCACACGATGGTAAAGTTAGGAGTTTACCATTTAAAAATGGTTTTATTGGATAACAGTTTTATTTAAAATTTAAAAATGTGTTTATAACTAAACTTACTTTGTAAATAAAATATAGAATAAAAAAAGTTTACATGTTTGTACTATGAGCAACATTTAAAAACATTTTTTAACTAAAATGTATTTAAAAAATAAAATTTTCTTCGCTTTTCTTTAGAAAAAAAATGTAAATAGTTTTTATTCTGTAAAGTTTAACTACCACAAAATGAATAGATTTCAAACTACATAAAAACACAAACAAAATAAGCCGTACGTGAAAAAATAACATAAGTTACGTTGGTAGCTTTACGGGTAAAAAGCCCGAACACTTTTAATTAAAAAAAAAAAAGTTTCGCATATTGTATATTTTTGTTTGCTTACATCGCATTTAAAAGTGTGAGAATTTTTTTTTAAGGTGGATATTTATTTACAAGAACACTTTACACTTTTTAATAATAATAAAAACAAAACATTTGTAAACAAGCCTTTAAAAAAAATAATAATATAAGCGAAAACACGCAAACACCGGTTTTCACGAGCGTTTGGAACTGCTAAAACGACAGTTCCAATTTAGCTTTCATTCGCCGTCTGAAGCGGGTATGCGTATAAGCGAACTTCGCTAAGAATGTGTAACTGTGAATTTGGCAGCTCCAAGCAAAGTTTTACTTTTATACTTATATGAATATGGGGACAGTTATCGAAATTAAGCTTCAGGATTATATATATATATATATATATATATATATATATATATATATATATATATATATATATATATTATTATTATTATTATTATTATTATTATTATTAATATGATATATTATCACATAGAAAGGAAAAAATAAACGTATTATTTTTACCGTGTATCGATAATATTAAGTAGAAATGATTGGGGGTGCTGCAGTTCCACAGCTCCAAGCACGAGCAGCCACTGACGGTAGCCCTAACATACGTTTTTATTTTACGATATAGAATGCGTGTTTTCCGGCTCCTAGTTACCATATTTGCCTCGGCTTACGGTGTTATTTATAATTTTATTTGATTATATACATGTGTAATATATACTGTACTGTGTTTTGTTACTAATTTTTAATGCCATATCCCGATGTTCTACTGCATTATTATCTTTCACTTCATTAAGTTTACTGCTTTTTTGTTGTGACATGAATTCCCAATAGATGTCTCCACACAATGCACATTGACGAATGCATAATAACTTAAGATCTTATCTTAAGATAAGACAGCTCTATCTATCCTCCTGTAGCCTTAAATAGGGAAGCAAAACAAAAATAAAAACAAATTTAAAAATAAGTCCCCTTCTTTTTCTTTCTTTTTTTTTTTTTTTAAATACAGAAAGAAAAATGACAACAGCTGTTGGAGTATCTATTTGCAGATTTTCCTGTTTTGACATTGAATTTATTGTGTGAATTTATTATAACATATAACATACACGAGACTTTAATATATTTTTCCCCTCGGAAATGAAAAAAAAATTATATTCGATCTTGACCAGATGGCGATTAAAAAAAAAAAAAGAAGCAGTAACAACAGAATAGGTATTATTTGGATCATTCGGACTACTGTCACCATGTTGGTTGTCCCTATTTTACTTGCTTTCCCACGAGAACACCCGGTTGGTTTTTAATATCAGGTAATTCTAGCTCCCCAAAAGGGGGTACTCTGGATTGGTATAAAAATGCAGATTGCCTCAATCTAGAAGAATTATTTCTACACTGACAAGAGGACACAAAATATGAAATGTAGACAATATAATTTGCTTCTAGCAAGAAAAATTCACTTTTTGGTCAATGTAACCTTTAACTCTTTTAAGATTCACCTTTTTTTTTAAACGCTGTGAAGCCAAGATGAGATTAGTAATCCGTATATATATATATATATATATATATATATATATATATATATATATATATATATATATATATACATACAGATATTGTTACATAGCACGGAGTGTTTTTGCTTAATGATCTTTGTAATTTTTCCATTTTTCGAATGGTCTTATGCCTCGGTCGAATTTGTGTAGGTAAGTTCCGTAGTCGTTTCCGTCCATCTGTTGCTATTTTTTTTTTGCAAGTACTTTCAACTGATTTTCTTCAGTCGTCTTCAGGCAGTTTTTGATTACTCTTTCATTTAAAATCTGGATGCTTTTATATACTTCAGTTCAAATTGCATCTAAATTACTTGAAATAGTTAAGCATCTCGTGTGTAAAAAATGTTTTTACGTATTAAGAAATAATAAATCTACAATGATTTAAAAGTGTGATTTACAAAATGGTATGAAATTTACAGTTTTCTTTTAATAAATTTAAATTACAACATATACATTTGTAACTATTCTTTACACACGAGTCGCTTCACTATTTCAAGTAATTTGGATGTAATTTGAACTGAAGCATATAAAAGCATCCAGATTTTAAACAAGAGTAATCAAAAACTACTCGATTACGACTGAAGAAAATCAGTTGACAGTACTTGCAAAAAATAAAAATAAAAACGACAGATGGACGAAAATGACTACGGAACTTTCCTAGACAATTTCGACCAACAGATAAGAATGACCATTCGAAAAATTACTAAAAAAGATCATATATTAGGTTGGTGCAAAAATAATGTCGTTTAGGAGCGTATATATACATCTGATCAAAAACCGACATTATTTTTGTACGAACCTTTATATATATATATATAATGATTGTATTGCTGTACTTTCCTAGACGTTAATCCAATGAAACTAGTGTTTATAAAATAGTGCTTAACAACAAATAGAGCTGTATTATTATATAATATTTATTTATACAACTGAGACATGTATGCACATATTTAGCAGGTGATGTTTGTATATAAAAAAAATTATATTATAAATATGTGCATGTATTACTAGAAAAATATATAACCCGTTGGATTACCCATTTAGCTTGGGGTAATTTGAATCAAAGAAAAATTAAGTTTGCAAAGCCAGCTTAATATAAAAAAATAAAATGGCAAAATCCCAAATAAACCTCTTTCTGATCGCTATATATTTTCTCTCTTTCTTTTCTTCTCCAGCTATGGGTTAAATAATATTACTGCCTGGTATAATATTGTGCCTTTTTATTGTAGACTATTTCAGTCTTTTTACTTTTTCCTTTCTTTATATCTTCGAGTGTGAATAAATAGGGAGAGAAAGAGTGACGGAAGCGAGAATAATGAACGAAATATAGAATAAGAGCAGATTGAGTCATGCTACATGCACTGAGTGAGAATGAAAATAATACATGGAAATTTAGTAAAATATTTGCCATCTGATAAGTTAATTACAAATTATAGCATTTTAGACCAATTAAAATATAAGTTTTTTTTTTTTTTAACTCTGTTCAGAAACCGAGCAATATTTGAGCTTGTATATTCATGATTAAAATATTCAGGAAAAATGACTTAAGGAAACAAACGTTGATACACTTGGCTTTTGTATAATAAATAAATGGAATAATCTATTATCTAAAAATGACTCCTCCTTTTTTTAATTCCATATTTCTCCAGAAAAATTCTTTTAATCAACGCAGCATATATTGAAGAGCAGTGTACAATTTGAGTAAATCCGAATGAGACAATATGAGAAGGTAAGGCCTTGGAGGGCGAACCTCCTTGAAGTCCACAAAATTACACTCTCAACGCAAAATCTGGAGGGAGCGAATCATTACAGAAATGATATAATCTTTGTTGATTTGGGGAACCGAGGCTAAAAATCTCTACCCGAAACATAAGGGAAATATTTAGCCAGCGAAAATTTTGAGTTCTTGAAAAAAAAAAATAAATACATAACAAAACAAGAATGTGGAGTGCCTGGCGTTGCCCGGTATTAAAATACGCTTAAATATGATATTTTAATTCATGCAGAATTTCATTCATTTTAGAGTTAATTCTCTATCAATTATTTCATATTATATTGAACCTAATATGTAGTCATATTTTTGTTTTTACATTTGAAATAACGATTTGGGTGCCATCAGCTAGAATCCAAACCGAAACCAAAATTTACAAGATTCAAACAAGCACACAGGGATGATTCACAGAGTTTTATAATTAATAGGTTATAACAAAAATGGTTTTCCTGAAACATTAATAGCATTCAACCATCACCTACCATATTAAAATTAATGTTTCGGCATTAAATAAGTAAAAAGAGGTTGATATGCCATAAACCAAACCAATCTTTTAATCAAGTGAAAAATAATGCATAATTTAAAACCAGACGATTTTTTGTGTTGATTCGTTGCTTTTTTTTTTCAAAGGAAAAAATAATTGCTAAAATAATGATATTCCAGTCAAAAAAAAAAAAAAAAAGGAAAGGAAAAAAATGGAAATTTTATGAGAAAATTAAGAAATTGCAAAATTCTGTGAACGACTAATAAATGTAGCCAGTCTCTTGCAGGATAGAAATAAAATATAAAATAACTAATCCGTTTGAGAAACTCAGCGAAAAGTGTCTTTTTTTTTTCCTATGAGTTTTAAATGGTTCTATTGATTGGAAACCACTTGGGATGTCTGACATATAAAAACATTTTTTTCAATTATGAAATAAAAAATATGAAAAACTTTCCTTTTTTTTTAATGTTTAAATAGTAGCAAATTGATTTTTATGCACAATCGGACTCAAAATATGATTAGCTTAAAAAAAAAAAAAGTTTAACAGTTAACAAAGTGAAATTCTTAAAATGGTCATCATCATCATCATCATCATCATCATCAGTCTTAGACACTTGCATGGGTTGGGCGGCTTTAAGAAATTCACTTTCAAAGTTTTTCTAATAAGGTCTCTATTAATCCTTCTTTCTTTCACGTCACATAGTTTCATTGGCCTTCTTCTCATGTGAAATGAACCTGCTACCTCAACTGTTCTCCATCTACCAACCTAATAACTGTCAGCCTTTCTCTGAATGTGACCATACCATCGAACTTTACCTTTCTGCACACGTCTCAGTTATAGTTATTTTAATATCCTTCTGAGGCAGTCATGACTAAACATAAAGAGTCACTTTACACACCAATCATTTTCTTAGGGAGATCTCTTTCATTCCAGTAATTATAAGAGTAACTGGACTCATAAAAAATTTTTTCACAAAATTACCTAGCAAATATACCTGATGAACCAAGTGCAAGAGAGATTCAAACAATTGCGCTTAAAGCGACGGTCAGAATCTTAAGAATTTTCTCATCAGTTATTTCAACCGAGAGATCTTTTTATCATTTCTCTCCATGCAATGCATGTCCTCAACGATCACTAGCCGGGTTTCACGTCAATATATTATCACACTGTGTACGCATGCCTAATAGTTTTTCCTTGATCGATATTAGTACTACTCTGTTGATTTGTAATTATAAAAAATAAATAAATAACGAATATCATTCTTTGCAATAGTTTTGTTGCATTTTATGATCTGAGTTGCATAAAAAAATAACATAAAAAAAGATAACATAAAAAATAACATAAAAAAATAACATAAAAAAATAACATAAAAAATAACATAAAAAAATAACATAAAAAAAATAACATTAAAAAAAATAACATAAAAAAATAACAAAAAAAATAACATTAAAAAATAACATAAAAAAAAATAACAAAAAAATAACATTAAAAAATAACATAAAAAAATAACAAAAAAAATAACATAAAAAAAATACACTAAAAAACTGTTATGCTTTTGCCTTTTGGCTCGGAGCAAAGAGTGATAACTGTTTTGATATTGTACTTTATCTTTTCTCTTCTCGGTAAGAGGAGAAATCCTTCGAAACTGAGGCAATTTTTATTTTTATCTTAATTTAGATTGAAACTTTTGTGCAGCTGAATTTCCCCTGCATTAAAAAATCGACCATATGTTTAACTCTGCCCCTGTAGGGAGGCAAATTGATAGCAATTCCTCATGCAACATCGCATACAATTAGAAATATTGGAGAATTTGTTTGATTATCTTACACCCTTCGTACAGTTTGTTAGAATTATAGAATAATAAAAAGCTTTTATAGGGACATAGGATCAAAGCATGATATCTCTTCTCATACTACACTTCATATGTTCTGCCTTCTATAAACGGATGAAAAATCCTTCTAAACCGGAACAATATTTATTTTATCTCAATCTTTTCGAGTGAGCTGGATTATGCTCGAGTTGTCAAAATCTGGGCTCGTGAGAAGACAAATAGACATGGAACTACATTCTTGCTTTCTTTGTCATTAAAAACATGAAATTATGAAGAAAAAAATTCATATCCTTGGCAACAAGTTATTGAATATGGAATATTAATTTTTCAAAAGTTTATAACTTACTGCACTTGCCCTCTAATATAAATGCGTTCAACTCACTCGACGAGAGGCAAAATGACACCTTTCTCTGTAGAGATTCCCAGATTATAGAAAACTTTCTACTCTGATAGCATTTTTCTTCAAATTGCTTGTTTGTGGAATTTCCTTGCTATTTCTCTAACCATGTCAATATGCAGAAATTTAAGTGTAATGTGAACAAACGTTTTGTTGCCCAAATTTTCACCTAGGGTTTTTTTTTACATAGACATAACCACTTATCAAGGCCAGAGGCCACTAAAGAATAAGGGTTAAGAGTGTACAGTAGTCAATTGGACAATATAGTAATTGTTAGTAATGGAAATTCGGTAAATTTGTTAACTTAAGTGGAACGGCTCATCAAGAGCTTGTTTACGTTGGACTTGAAGACAACCATATTATAGTCAGCTGGAAAGCAGGAACACGGAAGACAATTCCACAGGCGTGCATTTCTAAAAAAGAAGCTTTGTTCATGGAATCTACGTTTAGGTTTAGGCACAGATAAAGAGTGGGGGAATTATTGATTGTGTTTTCAGCTAGACGAGTGTTTCTTGTGAAAGTTTGGCGAGGGGGGACCATAGATTGGAGCTTAGTCGAGCATTTGCCATGAAAATCACGATGAAGCAGAGACAAACTCGCAACATCTCTTCTGTAAGATAGAGTTTGCAGGGAAGAGAAAAGGACATCCCCTACGAGGCTACAAAATCTATTTTGAACTCTATCAAGGCAGGAGAAGTCCTTTCTAGCAGCTCCTGCCCATATGTGGCAACAGTACTCAATCCTTGGACGTACCTGGCTCTTATATAGATAGAGAATTGCATCAGCAGCAAGGTTTCGGATAGGTTTCCACTATAAGTCTGGCTTCTTGACCTAAAATGCACCAAACATTAATGCTATTGTTTTTTTGTCTTTTCACTTCGCAAAACTCTATCATGTTCTGCAAAGTGTAAAACAAAAAACAAAACAAAAATTACTTGTACAAAACAACCAAACCAAACACCATGAATAAATATTTGAAGATATAAAGAACTTGAAACATAAACGTTCCTGAAAATCATTGGTTTCGGCATAAAATAACATGAAAGCTTTAATATGCCGTAAAACAAAACAATCAAACCAACCCTTTATAAATCTGTCCCCTATCACAGTTATCCCCCTCCTGTATGCAATATTCTTTAAGTGATGCAGACAAAAGCAAGAATGAATAAATAAATAAAATTCATGATTTGATGTGCATAAAAGTAATATAAAAAAATACCGCAAATCTTTTAATGAATAATAATAATAATAATAATAATAATAATAAACAAGCAAAAAAAAATCGGTGACCTGGAAAAAAGAATTATCTTCGTAGTCTGCTGCATATTTCAAGAAATCTAAGGTTGACTCGACACAAACTTTACTATCTTCTTTATGAATGTGCTCTGTTGTTTTTTTTTTGTTTTTTTTAATTTTTTTTTTTTAACTTTTTTTTATATATTAGGGGCAGATGATAACCGTTTACTAGTTTCTTGCCTGTGCTTATCACAAGATTTTCATGTAGTTCACTGCGCTGACTTATTTACAAAAAAAATATTTAAGGTCACAGAATGAGCCGAAACCGTTCTCAAAATGATTTGCGTGTTTGCATTATAAGTAATGTTTCATGGCAACATTGTTTGTAGGTATAAATATGTGCATAGGAACAATATATATATATATATATATATATATATATATATATATATATATATATATTTGCGTTAGGACGATAAATCGGAATCGGGAATTAGAATTTTGGGGGTATCGGAATTGGAAAAATTTGGACATATTTTCCGATGCCAAAAACGATTCTTTTAATTACCTTTTTTATTTGATTTTGTTCAAAACAAAATCTTAAACTGCGGGGAGTAAGATAATAAATATTCATTAATTTTAAACTACCAGTAAAACAAAAATCTAGAGAGCATGTGTTTTTACGGTAATCGGGGAAAAAATAACAACTTTATAGTTAAATATTTAGATTTATAAAGAACCAGAATTGGTAATCGTATCGGAATGGGGAATTTAGTATCAAAATCGGGGGAAAAATATTGGATTCGTCATATCACTATTTCACTATTGGACGATTCCAATATTTTTCCTGATTCCGATACAATAACCTGTTCTGATTCTTTATAAATCGCTATTTAAGTAGTTATTTTACCCACTTATCGTAAAAACGCATGCTAAATGTGGAGGTATTATTCACAGGCGTAAAAATTAAACTTGTAAGTGATAATCTATAGATTTTAGTTTTACTATTACTTAATAAATCAATAATTATTTATTATTTTATTATTACTACCAGCAATAGAAAATTTGTTTTAAATAAAATCAAATAGAAAGGACAATTAAAAGAATCGTTTTTGGCATCAGAAAATAGATACTAACTTTTCCGATTACAAAACAGATTCCAATACCCCTAAAAATTCTGATTTTTCCAATTCCGGATTTCGATTCTGATAAATCGTCCCAACACTATATATATATATATATATATATATATATATACAAAAGTAAGTTTGTATCTGTCTGTGGGACTTTGCTCCCTAGGAACTCCGAAACGACTGGGCCGATTTTTATGAAATTACACATAAATGTACTTTAGAATCGGGCAGTGTTCTTAGATAGGTTTGTATCGGAATGCCTTCGATAAGTATCAATAATCGAAAAAATAGGATGAAAGAAAGAACAGACGATTTCAACCAAAGTGAATACCTTGTGCCACCTAACATCACAAGTGGATTTGAGAAGTTTTATTAAAGCCAATGGGAAAGGCCCGGCATATAAATCAACAGTAATTTCTTTGATATGACAGGGGCGCATTCGAAATGAATGTTTCTGCTTAGAGCACAACTGAAGCATGATACTTTGGCATTTTAAACTTAATTCAAGCTATTATATATAAAAATAGTTTCAGAAAATCAACAGCAAGTGATCTACAGGGCAATGTAAATTACAATGTATGTGACATTTTCTCTCACTGCACTGCGATGGATCCCCAACTAGAGCAGGCAATCAATCGATTTGATTTTAAAAAACTATGGGCGATTTCACTGTTAAAAAATATGGGAGGGTAAAACATTCGTTGATCATCATTCAATCCGGGGCAACGTTGGGTGTCTCTGCTAGTATATATCGGAACAAAATAGCATGATACAAAAAATGTACATTATTAATTCATCAAAAGTTCAAAAACAAGGAATATAACGAAAGACTTTTCATATCGAATGTATGTTTTAAAAGAGATAGTAGATAACCATAATTAATGGTCAGTTTAACAGGAACAGTTTACTCCTAACAAATAAATATAGAGTTCATTTTGATATTGCCATAAGGTTATCAACTACGCCAGACAGATCTGAAGAGATTGAATCAGCTAATATGAAGACGCCAGACTGATTGTCAGTAACGCATTTATAAAATGTGAGATACTAGTTTATTCGTTTTGTGAGGTTCACTTCCATTCATCTGCCCTCCTGACTTCAGGAAGATGGAGCAATAATGAAGTAAAGCTGGAGATGATGATAAAATGCACAATTCGCACACCCGGATTTTTTTTCTTTTTACTGGGGTGTAATCAGTTATGAAGACATAAAGACCACTCGAGGATAAGATGAGTGCCAGGTTGCCGGTGAGACCATACAAAGGTGGTGATAATTAGGTAGTATTTGATTTAAGAAGGCGACTCAACAAAAATTTGTTTAAATTGGATTTGAAAACGACCATGTTGTAGTCAGCTGGGAAGCGGTTCCACCGTATTTTGTTCCACAGACGGAAAGTTTCGTCTAGTTTCAGGTAGACAGAGAAATTATTGACAGCGATTGCGGCCAGAGTATTTTTGTTGTAAATATTTTATGGGAGGGGGGCAGATTGAAGTTCAGTCGAACACCTGCCATGGAAATATTGATGTAGATGATGACGAGAAAAAGAAAGGTAATATCAATGTCTCTTATATAAGAAAGACGTAATAGGGAGGACAAAAGGGCGATTTTGTACTCTACCAAAGCATGAACAGTTCTTTGAGATTGACAAATGTTGTAGCGACTAGAATATTGGGTACTAATTCAGAACATTACCCCCAAAAAAATCATTGGAAATTTTATATCTATATCATCAATTGCTAGATGAAAGATAATGTTTTTAAATTGCAACAAAATGTACATTGAATCAAAAAATTACCTTGGATTTATTTTATGTAATTTAAATTAAATTTTTATACCTTACTTTGTAAAATTTATAAAATGCACTTTGAAGATAAATAAATTTCAAATTGAATATTGTACCTTTATTTTTAAAGCCTATAGTAAAAAACATTTTGTTTAAGGATTTTCATGCCTTGGATGAAATGCTTTTCTAACTTGTATCTTATCTTTTTAAGATTATATTTTAAAACTCTCCTTCCCTATTTCAGTTTATATTTCTCCTCACACCACAACTCATTTTTGCAACCCCCTCTTTGTATTATTACAGGTCTGAATATTCTCGCTGTTTCAGTTTCTATTTCTCGTCCCACCCCAACTTATTTTTTGTAACACCCTCTTTGTAATACAGGTCTGAATAATGAGAAAATCTGAATTTTTTTTAACAAAAAATTTTAAATAACTTTTTTAGATTAAATTTTTTTAAACTTCTTTTAGAATAGAAAATCCTTAAAATGTAATAAGGAACATATTTCATATAGGTTTCATTAACATATATTCAGTACATAAAGAGAAAAATAGAGATGAAAATTTCAAAAGGACTGTATAACTGGTTACGGTCAATAGTAGTCCTCGCCAGCAAAAGTTTTTGTTATTGTTATTCTATTATTATTTAAAACATGTTGTGTCCTGCTCTTTCGCACAAGGACTAATTGGTTGAATATTTACACATAGATAGACACGAACACGCATACACATCTACTGTTTTATATATAGATGCATTAGAACCTCGGGATACAGTGGCCCTGGATACGGTTTTTCCAGGTAACGATGAGGAATACAATGTTTTTCCGACCCGTGGTTACGATATTTGTCCTGCTTTACTGTGTTTTTTATAATGTTATTTAATTATATACATGTGTATTTTATACTGCACTGTATTTTGCTATTTTTTAATGCTGTATCCCGAGGTTTTACTGTATATAGAAACTGAAAATCATTTTTATGGCTAAAAGATGAATGACAATCTCGTGTAGCAACCTTGACAACAGACTGGAAGAACAAGAGAGGGAAATAATTAAAACATGCGAAATTTTAGAAAGCCATTTTTAACATATGGAAGAAAAACCATGGAAAAATCCAAATTCACTTTAAAACGATTTTCTTTATAAAAATAAAACTATTTGATCAATTTTATGTGATTTTTTTTTTTTTTTTTTTTTTAGTGTATGATATTTTTTCCGTCATGGGTACGTACATCATACAGATTTTTCTTTATTTTTCATTTTTTGTTAATATAGACGAAGACTTCTAGACTAGCAGACCAGCATCGTACATCCGATATCCGTTTGTTATAAACGGCGTAAATTATTTATTTATTTATTTATTCATAAGCGCATGCGCAGTCGTTTATTTGTTTTATGTTCCGCAGAATGTGCGTCTCACGTAACAGACCGACTTTGCCACACGGACTATATCGTTGAATCGAGTGAACAAGATAGCTTAACCTTGTTTACAATTACCTATATAACAACAGGCGACCATCCAGATGTGTGGATACAGGTCACTGCCAGCCTGTCTGCAGAAGACCAACTACTGTTCAACCGAACTCAATTCTGAGCGGATCGCCCTGCAATCGCTCGCCTGCTGTTGTGCTGAGATAATGATGAAGTGGTAAACACAAAAGGATTGGCTTGTTAGTCTCACATAGCCCAGATAAGTTAAGCCCCCCTCCCGTGAACGGCAGCCTAATTTAGCTAGCCCGACACTAGTTATTTCCTCTCCTTATGATTTGAAGGGGGGGGGGGAGCTCGTGGGTTTCGTGTGACGGCCCAGATATCACAGCCAAAGAAGCACATTGGAACCGAGCCATTATGTCAGAGTAGAAATGTGGATACTTAAATTTTTTTTTATTATTATTAACTAACGGTCTACAGTGTTCTAATTCAACCTGTTTTAATAAACATTTGGATTGTTTCATTTTACTTCTCCAAACCGATTTAAAAATCTAGTGAGACTTGCCAAGTGTGTATACACTTTCTTTTTTTTTTTTTACATAGGCATCACCACATTATCAAGGCCAAGAGGCCACTCAAGGATAAGGGTTAAAGAGTGTACAGTAGAAATTGGACAATATAGTAATCATTAGTAATGAAAATTTGGTAAATTTGATAACTTATATGGAACGGCTCATCAAGAACTTATTTACTTTAGACTTGAACACAACCATATTGTAGTCAGCCGGAAAGCAGGAAAACGGAAGACAATTCCACAGGCGTGCAGTTCTAAGAAAGAAGCTTTGTTCATGGAATCTACGTTTAGGTTTAGGCACAGATAAAGAGTGGGGGAAATTATTGATAGTGTTTACAGCTAGACGAGTGTTTCTTGTGAAAGTTTGGCGAGGGGGGACCATAGATTGAAGCTCAGTTGAACACTTTCCATGAAAATAACGATAAAGCAGAGACAAACTCGCAACATCTCTTCTGTGAGATAGAGGTTGCAAGGAAGAGAAAAGGACATCTCCTACGAGGCTACGAAGTCTATTTTGAACTCTATCAAGGCAGGACAAGTCCTTTCTAGCAGCTCCGTTAGCACTGCTTCTTAAATACAGCGCGTTCAAAAAGTCACTGAAGAGTCAAAAATCTTTGTCACTTTACCATTATTTTATTTATTTATTTTTTTTTTTTTTCACTATTTCAGATATTTTTCAGATAATATTTTGGAAATTAATTATAAATAAGTACGGCATTGAACAACGTGCGCAAGTTGTGAAATTGTTTTATCAAAATCAGGAGTCAATTGTTTTGACTCAAAAAACTTATCGACGGCATTTTAATATAAGAGATAGCCGAAGTCACAACACAGTACGAAACATTGTACGCCGATTTGAATACCAAGTTGCTGTACCTGATCTTCCGCTAGCTGGCAGACCTCGAAACAACATCACAAATGAAAATAGGGAAAGTGTGTGAGAGAGCGTGGAGCAGCAGCAAAGCTGAAAATGAGCCACATTTAAAAGACATTATTTTTCTTGAATAAAGATTGTTTGAATTTTGTATTTTCTTACAAATACCCTGTCTTAGTAAGATTGTGTTAAAATTACAGAAAGATATCGTTTAAAATAAAGAATCTATTTAAGATCAAACCCCGTCAGTGACTTTTTGGACACCCTGTAGAAATCGTTCCAGTTAGGGTCTGAAGCCAATTGATGTTAGGAGCCGAAAAACGTTTTTTAATGATACTTCAAGGTCAATAACAAATTAACGATAAATTCTAACCCCCACCAAAAAAAACAAAAAAAACCAGCAATTTTTCCTCCTTTGTATGAAACATCATTCATGGACTCAGAGAACTAAAAGAGAAAATAATGGAAGTGGGATTTACAAGAAAACTGCGACATTCCAATCTATGATGTCCACTTGCCAAACTCACAAAAATCCCTCGTCTAGCTACAACCACTATCAACAATGTACCCTCTACTTTCTATCTGTGTATGAATCGAACTGTGAATTCCATAAACAAAGCTTCTCTCCTAGAACTGCTCGCCTGTGGAACTTTATTCTGTTGGCTTGCTTTCCAGCTGACTACAATATGATTGCCTTCAAGTCTAATGTAAACAAGTTATTGCTGAACTGTTTCCTTAAATACTCAAATTATATCAAATTTTCACGACCACCGATTACTACACTGTTGTCCCAATGACTATCGTACGCCCATTATCCTCAAGTGGCCTTCAGGCCTTCACAATTGACAATTCCTTTGTAAAAAAAAAATGAACGAATTCAATTATTTATACAGAAAAGCATTTCATCTAAATACTATTTGTGATGCTTTCAGATAGGGGAGTGACATATATTGTTTTAAATATTGTTATTCACGTACAAGTAGAGCAATTTTGCATTATTTTCTGCACACTTACCGATGATTAAAAAACCTTGTATCTAGAATCCTTATTCCAATTTTTATCATAATGCATGGCATGATTTTAATTCTAGACAATGTTTAAAATTTAAAGCTTCAATGTAAGAGGTCTGAATAAGAAACTTTCCCCACATTAGAAACGGAATTTTTTTTTCTGAAATCTGCCCTCGTGGGGAGGGACGTAAATAGGGATCACAGAACAAATTAATTTACAAATAATTCAGATACAAAATGGAATCTATTGAATAGTTGAAAATATCAAGGAACTTGAAACATTTGGCTTATTTGGATTCTTATTGTTGTGTCTGCACAAATAATTAACAAGAACACGAAGGTAAAGATATAACAATAATGTATTAGGCAGAAAAGTTATATACATATTTACATGTCTTCAGATATACTTCAGTTGGAGATATTCCGGCAGGTGGCGTGTTGCGTGTCTTACTGGAGGCAACATAGGCGTCTTGTCTATTTGGCGGTCGTTGCAGAAATCTCCCGGTATTTGTGATTGATACCTTTATATATCGCACTCATCCACCTATGTTAATTAGTGGGCGTCTCCACAACACTTATCTTGAATTATATATATTATTCTAGAATCCTTTGAGATGAAGCTTCGTAATTTGTGTACTCATTTATTTTTTTGCGGCCTGTTATCCTCATCCTTATTGTTGTCTCTCCACGTTTCGGCCAAGTCATCCTATGGCCTTCCTTAGTTGTTGTTGCATCTCCACGTTTTGTTGAGTAGTTGGTCAAAACGTGCTGAGACAATAACAACTATGGGAGGCAGTAATTACTTGGGATTCAGCTACAAGACTCAGCATGCCTATTCTGTCACGGTTAACCACCTGAAGAAGACCAGAGGATGAGTTGGTCGAAACGTTGTCTAAAAACAATAAAGATAAGAATGAGGATAACAGTCCACAAAACAAAAAAAAAATTAATACGTTTCAGCTTATGTAACCTCCGACCTTTTTCAGCTGCATCTGGTTGAACTCTCGAATTTATATCAAATTCGGGGATCTCTACTGAATTTTTAATTGAACCTTTTGAAATGATGTGGAATAAATTCCAAGATGAGAACAATAGTTTGGATAATCGAATAATCCAACATATCGATCCCCATTTAAAATATTCCAAAGCATATAAAACATGCATTAACATAACTAGATTCAGCATTTAAAAAAAACCCCTGAAAAATCTTGATAAAATAAAGCAATCAAATATTAAATAATAAAAAAAAAATTCCCTCATGAATTATCTCCCCTTTCTTATCTTTGTTTATAGATGTCACGTTTTCTAGAAAATTCTCACATGAGTGAAAGTCACTTAGAGGCATTCTAAATTATTAAAACAGAAAGATTTATTGTAAATAAAAAAAAAATGGTCGACGAATTTCTCATGGAATAAAATGTACCCCCCCCCCCCCAAAAAAATTACATAGAGAACCTCTCACAACATTAATGATGGCATAAAAATAAGATATCCACTAAGTATATATTTTCGTAATTATGACGTCAAAATAAGATGGAAAAGAGCTTCGAGGCAAAAATTATCACAATTATTAAAAAAAAAAAAAAAACATTTTAAGGCAGGATTATTACATGTTATTTCTTTTTTAAAATTGATTGATTTAACTTTTTTTTTTATTTCTGTATGTTTTAAATTCATCAGGATGGATTTACAAATTGTGACATGGTCTTGGGAAAAAGCTATTAGTGTTAGGATTTGATGGAAGTGGAAATTTGTTTCGAACCATTTCAGAACAGATAGTTTTGCCTACACACACGTCTACATATATATGTCTATTTAGTTATATTCAATATTGTCTGCTCTTTTCAGTTTTTTTTTTTTTTTTTTTTTACAAAGGCATCACCACATTATCAAGGTCAAGAGGCCATTCAAGGATAAGGGTTAAAGAGTGTACAGTAGAAATTGGACAATATAGTAATCATTAGTAATGAAAATTTGGTAAATTTGATAACTTATATGGAACGGCTCATCAAGAACTTATTTACGTTAGACTTGAACACAACCATATTGTAGTCAACCGGAAAGCAGGAAAACGGAAGACAATTCCACAGGCGTGCAGTTCTAAGAAAGAAGCTTTGTTCATGAAATCTACGTTTAGGTTTAGGCACAGATAAAGAGTGAGGGGAATTATTGATAGTATTTACAGCTAGACGAGTGTTTCTTGTGAAAGTTTGGCGAGGGGGGACCAGTCAAACACTTTCCATGAAAATAACGATAAATCAGAGACAGACTCGCAACATCTCTTCTGTGAGATAGAGGTTGCAAGGAAGAGAAAAGGACATCTCCTCCTTAGTTATAGTCAAGAGTGTCTGCTCTTTTTGGCTTCCGGTGTCTGCTCTGCAGACTGGACGACGGTGATAAGCAAGATATGGTCCCGCATGATTAATGATTATCTTCCTCTTAGATAACGTGAAAGCCTCTCTCCCCCACCCCCCCATTTTAAGAATGGTTTTCTTGTCCGATTGAACATACCATATAGACAAGAACCGAAAGTAAAATAGGATTAACTCCTAAACTAATAAAGTGTAACACCACTTTATGACCACTTATAGGGATTAAAATCTAGATGTTATGTAATGTGTGGTATTAAGATGACGTACGTATTTTCTTTGGTGTTGACTGTTCGTATTAGGAAGAGTCTTAGTGTGGTCATATGTGTGATCATGTTGTTAGATATTATATATATTCATTGTGAGTGTTCATATTGTTGAGATATAGAGACAGGTCTTATATATAACGAGACAGACAGGTACATACTACTACAAGAGAGCCAAGCCTGTAATTCAATGAGAGGAGATTTATGAATATCTTGATAGATAGACCGGGAGTGCGTTTGACGTTTACGTTTTGACAGTTGTACATTTTTATGAATACAAAGTTCATATTAATACAATTTCACTTTGCCGTCTTGTGTTGTGTCATTCTACCAAAACAAAGGTAGTTATAAAAACACATGATGATACGTTTATTTCTTCTTCGACCGGTCGGACATGATTTTGTATTTCAGGGATTCAAAGTTGTTACATAGTTATCTCTAAACCCTCTCACTTCAACAGGGAGCCTGAACTCTAACGGAGAATCGGTCTGATCTCCTCTGCTTCTCTGATCTGACTGATCTAACTCTTTCTAACTGACTGATTCTGATTCTGACTTATCTAACTAACTTCATAACTCATGACGTCACTGCATGACCCACGTGCCTCTCAAAACACATGGCACGACATGCCTCCGTGTTTAAACATGCATTGTTATTCACATGTTTCTTACAAAGCCGGCCTTTAACCTGATTTACGTAACCCACTTTACAAATAACATTTTCCATTGTCCGTTTTTAAATTCCTTATTTTAATTTTCATTTTTATAACCGAAACAAAATTCATTATTAGATTCCTTTTTCAATAAACAGATATCTAACTATTTGTGTGAGCTAAACAATGGCAATTCTACATTCCTTATTTTCAATAACATTTTGTATTTATTTTAACTTATGATTGAAATTCTCAATTACAAATCTAGCTTCGCAAGTTCGAATCCTTGACTATCCTATTTCATATTTACATTTAACTAATTCCCTATTTTTTTTACTTACATGAAAAGGGGACAGCCCTTATCATGTAACATAGATATGATGATAGTAAACTTTATGTCTGAAGTCTTTATCCAATTTTTATCAAAAAACATAAGTTAAATTAGAGAAAACGTAAAAAATTTCAGGATTCAGCTCAAGGAGTTTTAAAGGAAAAATCAACTATCAGGAAATCTTCTTGCATTGGTATCTAATAAATATGGGATGAAATTCAATGTAAATCTGAAATATTTAAATTTTTAAATGAAAAATTGTTCTTATATTATACACACTAAGAAAAACTCTTAAAATACTTTTTTAAAAAATCCCTTAAATTCGGATTATATATTTTAATTTATTTTAAGTGCCTTTCCTTAAAATTTACATAAAATAGGAGTCATCTAAATTTTTGTGAACAGTTTCCTTCAGTTTTTGTATAAAAATAAATTAAGCTAAATGTAGCCAACATTTGAACCAATTATACCTAGCAGCTGTGTGTTCAAATTCATAATGACTACTTAATTAGTTCAGGAGTGAATCTTGTACATACAAATATGAGTATATACACGCAATTGGTAAAAATGGTGACAGTAGCATACATGTATGTATGTATGTATGTATGTATGTATGTATGTATGTCTTGGTTTTTAATGCTCATTTTTAATTTTTTTTAAATCTTTTATTTTGACTTGAATTATCTGAAGAAATCGCCAGGATAATATTGTCCTGTCGATAGAAACAATCTCAAACGATTTAAGCAAAATAAAACCACAAGGCTGTATTAATAAAAACATATTTAACTCTACTAAAATATAGAACACCTTTTCCCTGTTTTTACCAAATATACCTCCTAATGTATATATATATATATATATAATTCAAAATGGCGTAATGGAAACATTTTAAAGGTATTTGCAGCTTCTCTTCCAATTTTCGAATTTTAATCATGTCAAATCACACTTTATTTCCTTTTGATGGATTGATTGTTGCTATATCTTCTGTTGATTTTAGAATATAATGGATTCACTGATTGATATAATAATTAAGTGATTGCTTTTGTGCTACGAAACAGATACTGTCAAGAATTGTAAATGTCAACTGAAGTAAAAGAATAAATTATATGATGGTCATCATCATGAATTTTGAAATACAGTTTTTGTCATTTATTCACTATATATATATATATATATATATATATATATATATATATATATATACAAAACGTCCTAGCAAATGGGGTCAAAGGTGACTATGTAGTTGTGTTCTAATCCATCTACCCGAAGAAAATATTGCTTCCTGCACTGATGATTACAAAAGCATGAAGCAATACTGTCTGTAGGTATACAAATAATTAACATTTATATATATATGTATGTATATATATATATTTATATATATGTATATATATATAAATGTTTATTATTTATATATATATATTTATTTATATATATGTATATATATATTAATTATTTTTATATAACTAAATATATATATATAAATAATTAATATTTATATATATACATATATATATATATATATATTTATTTATATATATGTATATATATAAATATTAATTATTTATATATATATATATTTCTTTATATGTATATATATATAAATATTAATTATATATAAATAAATATATATATATATATATATAAATATGTATATATATAAATATTAATTATATATATATATATATATATATATATATATATATTTATATATATATATATATATTGAGAGAATTGTACTGTTCCCAAATTCCAATAGAATAGCAAATCCTCGTTTATAACAGATTTTGTTTCTGTTTAGTCTGGAATAAGACATATTGCTGAAATATCTGCTGGATATGCTGCTCTGTAAATATAATATTGCATGTCAGTATGCAATCGTGTATATACTTATATATAGTGAACAGTTGATTGGTATCATCAAAGCACTGCTTTTAATTTGACAACACACCAAATAAAAAAGAATTTTGGAAAGCTATCAAACGGTTACTTGTTACAAGAAAATAAATATGCATAGTTTTAACGCTATTAAACCTTTCACATCTCATCCAAAACACGAAGAGAAACGCTCTGTTCCTTAGTCATCCCCTTCCCCATGATGCAACCATGATAATGCATGCGTCATACTGCTGACTGTTTGCCATTGTTTTTTTGGTTTTTTTAAAATAAAAGTCATGAATTAATTTCTATCCGTCACATCACGTACCAAATTCAAAATTACTTTCTCATTACGGACTGCCACGAAGTAAATTTATGTTCAAGAATTTTTAATCTATCTGTCATCTCTCTTTCTCAAAAAAAAAAAAGAAAATATTAACACTTCAAAGCAATCTCTGAGACAATCGTACGCCAACTACTGTTAACCTGAATTCGAGAATCGGTAGCAGTAAGTATTATTGGAAAACTATTTATTTGTGTATCATTATTCAATACCTCTCTTTCTCGCTCTTATGCACACACATATCTATCTATATATATATATATATATATATATATATATATATATATATATATATATATATATTTATTTAACCCAGTTAACGACAGGTATTTCTCATAGTGTGTGTATATATATATATATATATATATACACACACACACACACACTATCAGAAATACCTGTCGTTAACTGGGTTAATAAAGGGGTCTAAAAATGGACTCTGATTTATGAAACTTTATGAGAAGGGTGTGTGGATGTAAAGAGAGAGCTTCAAACTTTTGGGGTAGTAAAACCAAAACAACACCCTGAAACGAATATGGGTGGACAGTAGTGGGGATTTTTATTGGCACAAACGTATGAACACTAATAACGGTTCGCCATTGTAAGTGACCCCCATGTGGCCCCACCTCCGTTGGTGTGACTGAGTGATGTAACCCATAACTCCTCCTTTCCATGGTGGGGTTATTATGGCCCTCACCCCATTGGTGCGGTGTAATCTATCAAAACCACCCCATTTGTGGGTTATCCTGGTACCCCCAAGGCCCGACCCTGCTGGTGAGTGTTAACAGTGTAACCTGTCAAAACCTCCCAACACCCTATGGTGGGCTATCCTCCCATATTACATTCTACGAGTGTAAATCAAACAGTGTGAGCATGCTCCCACCCATTATCATACCCGTTTTTACTCCTTCATACCTCTTCTAACATTCTATGTGATCAGTTTAGTATGATAGTAAACTATATAGGAGCCTATTCGTGTACAGACACACACACAGACGTTGAGATTTATTTATAATAATGAGACACTACCTGGATGTACTTCACTCTAACTCCTAGGCTTAACATTCACGGGCAACATAAATTGGAACAATACGTTGAGGTAATTGCAAAGGCTGTTGCAAAGAAGGTGGGCTTTCTCTACAAGAAGGTTATTGCACCTGAGAGGATTCTGTATCTACAAAGTCACTATTCGCCCAAACATGGAGAATTGTTGTCACGTCTGGGCTGGTGCATCTGCCACTAGTCTTCCACTCCTAGACTAAACATAAGTCGCCAACCTAATAAATACCACACGAGCAACCAAACTCCAACCTTTGTCCGATTGCTACAATGCAGCATATCTGCGCCTGTTTTATAAGTATTTTAATCGAATGTGTTCTAATGAACTCAAAGCTCTTGTACCTCCACGACGACAACCCTGACAAACAGCAAAATCCCACCCCTAAAGTGTAGAGATTCTTAGATGCCGAAAAGCCTTCCACTAAAATGTTTTTTTTTTCCCTTGAATTGGTAGACTTTGGAATTGCCTACCGGGTTCCTGCTTCCCTGACTGTACTGAGCTGATATGCAGAAATTCAAGTGTAATGTGAACAAACATCTTGTTGCCCAACTTCCTACGTAGTATCCGTATAAATTTAGTTCAAAATAGTAGCTTCTCATGTCAAAGTAACACTGTGCCATGTTTGGGATGAAAATAACAGTAAAAATAATTAGTTCAGAGATAAACAAATTAATTACTTATTCATCTACACACATGATGCCTACTGGAGAAAACTTGAATGTCTACTAGACACTGTCCTCGAATATCCAAGGCCTTTCTGTACAATGGTTTGTCAGAAGAACTTGGCATGAGGATACTTTTCCTTAGAAGTAAACCGTGAATAAATATCCAAAATCACAAAGTATTCACAGCAAAATAAGATCTCAGTATGGATAATCCACAAGGAATGGTTAACATTCTCTAAGTGATCTTACCACAAGAAGCTGAATAATTCACCAGATTAGATTAATTCTTGTCCCGAAATCTAGTAAGACCAAGATACCACAAGAAATATATATTCTAACATATTTAAATGATGACTTGAGTAGTCAAACCCCGAGCCAGATACATTTCCTATCAACTACCCGTTGTCAACATACATCACAACCCAATAAGCAGCCATAATTGTGTGTATTTACACTCTTACCAGTTTGGCACTATCCTCGAGTAACTAAGGTCTCTCTGTACAGAGGTTTTTCAGGTCAAGCTTGCAAGGGGATATTTTTCCCTACAAGTAAACCCTGACTAAATATTAAAAAAAATCACATAGTATTTGCAGCCCAAATAAGATCTCCTCTATATGGATAACATAAGTGAGACAACTTCTATTATATTCTTCGAATTAAAATAACTAACCCTGTTTGCTGAATTATATTCTGAGGTGATTATTGAAATATCATGAGAATTTTAATGTCTACTGAAGAGAACTTGAATGTCTACTAGACACTGTCCTCGAGTATCCAAGGCCTTTCTGTACAATGGTTTGTCAGAAGAACTTGGCATGAGGATACTTTTCCTTAGAAGTAAACCGTGAATAAATATTCCAAATCACAAAGTATTCGCAGCAAAAATAATATCTCCTCACTATGGATAATCCACATGCATTAAAATTTAGGAATTGCGCACCTTCTCCAAGTGATGTAACCTCAAGTAATAGCATGAAGCTTGATACTCTACCAGACTAGGTAAATTCTTGTCCTAGAATCCAGTAAGACCAAGAGACCAAAAAGGAAGATATACTACAACATATAAAAATGGTTAATTGGGGAGAGGAAAATTATGTTCTCAATTTCTGTATTAATTCAGTGTTTGAGAGATAAAAAATACTTTAATGGAACATTCGAATATTTATGTATTTCATATAGAATTCAAGTGTTAGCCCTATTTCTAAGAACTTCGGCTGAAGGAAAATGAAAGTGAAAAACCTTAAGCGTGTATGCTTATTAGTAAAACAAATTATTCCCATTAAAATGATTTCGTCTTTACAACATTTTTGAGATGTGAACGTTATTTCTGTTTATATAATTGTATATGCAGGATTTATTTCTAAACTAATTAACTGATCATTATGTTATTGTTAGAATGTACTTACAGATAGGTTACTGATAAAAAGCAAGGTTTTCTATATTTTAGCATAAATGGCACAACTTGTGTGTGTGTCAGGTATACATGAGAGCATTAAATGAAGAACGTTGGGTTGCGTTCTAATCTGTTGTTAATTTGTGTGTTGCGTTCTAATCTGTTGTTAATTTGTGTGTTGCGTTCCAATCTGTTGTTAATTTGTGTGTTGCTTTCTAATCTTGTTAATTTGTGTGTTGCGTTCTAATCTGTTAATTTGTGTGTTGCGTTCTTATCTGTTGTTGATTTGTGGGTTGCGTTCTAATCTGTTGTTAATTTGTGTGTTGCGTTCTTATCTGTTGTTAATTTGGTATTTGTGTAAACAAATTGAGCTTGCGTATTTGGACAATGTCAAAATATTCTTAATTTACTGCCCATATAGCAGCAGCCGAATAGCGCGATGGTTAGAAGCTCTGACTGTCATATGGGCCGTCAGGTTTCGATCCTGTCTTGAGGTAGTTGCTTGTCTTACCGCACTGATGAGCTGTAAAATAACGGAACAGTACTGTATGTGGATGACTATATATATATATATATATATATATATATATATATATATATATATATACACATGCAGTTATGTTATAAAAGAGTATATATTTAACAAAGCAAAACTTATCAAGATAGAAAAAACTCAACACTGTTAAGGAGTAATTATATATATATATATATATAAAAAGAGAGAGAGAAAATAGTAATGAGACAATTGTAAATTTATATACTTTAGAAATGTATTATATTTACATAGAACAACAGGAAATAGTTTATAACAAAATCCTTTAAATAATGGATTTTCAAAAATTTCAGCTCCCTTCCACAAAAAATTCTTGGTCTTTCAGAACTGATAAATGATTAATAAACTTTCTTCGAATTTTAAAAATTGTCAAAAAATTGCTTCTTTTTTTTTTTTTTTTTTTTTTTGGAAAGGACAAGTTTCTTTGAAATAAGGTTTTAATTTCAAAGGTGAGATGTTCTATAAAAATTGTTTGTGGAAGATTCTTTGCCGTAGTTGCAACTAGGCGAGTTCTATTCCAGGTTTTGGCTTTTAACCCCTACGCTATAACCCAGCACCTGCTTAATGTAAACCAGATCTTAATCCGAACTCAATTTAAACATTAAGTGCCTGAGAGCTAGAATCCTTTTTACCTAATAAGCATTGCCTTTTACCAAACGCGCCCCTATTTTATAAAATAACCTACTGCTGATTTTATACGCTGGGCTCTTCTGCTTGTACAGTGATAAAACTTCTAAAAGGCACTTGTGATGTTAGACTGTATAAGTGTTAACTTTGGCCAAAACAGGACTGTTCCTTCTTTAAGCGGATTTTTTCAATAATCGATTTTTGATACTTACTGGGGGCATTTCGATACAAAACCTCTCTAAGAACACTCCCAGACACATAATGTACATTTAAGTGAAATTTTAAACCTTCGGCCCAGCTTTTTCAGTGTCCATAGGGAACGAACTTACACACACACACAAGATGCCTTTTATATACGAGTAGAAATAATGTGTATATGTATGTATGTATGTATGTATCAATATATTACTTATTTTAACCGCTGAACCAATTATTGAAATGCAAGCTATTTAACGTCCGGTAAATAATTAACCTTGTTAATCTGTTATAGGCACTGATTAATTAACAGACAATCATGAGTATTACTTAACCGCTTCGTTTTGTGTTTGATTGTTTCTGTAATGATACAGCTATCAATCCATATATGTTGCTGTGCAACCTGACTAAAAGCAGATAAGAAGATGTCAAGGATATCGCATTGCCCTCCTTGCTCAACAGTCTATTCTGAACCCACCTCATCCAATTCTTAGGAATATACACTCTCCTATTTCACATTTATGTGATAAATACAAAGTCAAAGCAATGATAATATCAGCATGTTATTATATGTAAAGTGATAATTTTGCTAATGAGCTAAGTGGATTATAAGATAAGGTTTTCAAAGAATTAACTTAATAAGAAGAATGCTCCAACTTCATTTTCTTAATTGGTGCAAGACTCAAGTTTGCTGTAAGGGCTATTGTGTAAGAGATTACTTGGTAATTTGGCAGATTAAATAAAACACCTCCCTCAATATAATCATCATATTCGGTTTGACGTCTGTTTTGTATACTGGCATGTGTTGGACGGCTTTTAGAAATTTATCTGTCCTGTAATTTCGATCTATCGATTAAACATCACATCTTTAGATTATATATTTTTTTTAATTTTTAAAATCTATTATTCAACTTTTTAGTGGAAGGGAATAACGTATGTTTTCTATGAAAGATAAAGCAAAATTATCACTCTTGCTGGAGCTGATATTTCCTGGGGACTTGTTTTGTGAGGGAGTAGGAAGTGTCAATTTACAATCATAAGTTTAATCTTCTTTATGCGGCTGCTTCCAAATTGTGTCAAATCTACCATCTTCTATGATATAAATCTCATCTGTCTATTTAAATGTATATATGTATGTTTGTATGTCTGCCTAAAACTTTCAACAGAAGGGACGGATTTTCACGATATCAGTATCATTCTGAAGCTCTACCCTTCGGACAACAAACAGAAAAATTGGCTAAAAACGTTAATTCCTTCATCCTAAACTGGGCACTTTTCTACCATGAGGGGTTGCTTGTTTTCGCTGATATTTTCGAAAATCATCCCCTCTTTTCGAGTGACTAGCCTTATTAAAACCTTCGCCATTTCCGGTTTGGCGATGAACACAACGGCAAAGACGTCACGTTTTTTTTCTTTTTTTTTTCATGTTCTCTTCCTTCTTCACGGAACAGGTGCGAGCCTGCCTACCTACTACCACTTTTTTTTTTTAAAATCAACACACACCTCCAAATACCCGAGAACCCAGGCTAGTCTCTAATACTAGATACTGTATGCAAAACTAGAGGTCAGTCACAGGGTCTGCAAACATCTCTACACGCCTTTTAAAGATAAGCATACTCACATCCTAGGTAACATGTATATCTCTCTGATAGGAATCTATAATATAAACATAGTGTTTCTATCTGTCTGTCCGTCTAAAGATCTTATTATAAAGAAAACCTCATATCAAGATCAAATACAACTTCCCCCAAATAAAATATGTAAAAAATCCAATTAGACAATTGATTTTGTATTAATCCTCTTGGTATGATTGCCAAAAAATTATGACGTCTACAAATTTTTTTTCCCATTTTCCACCCTTTTGTTCTAACCAGGGATGAGGCATCCTACCGGATGTAAAATATTCATCTGCTATCTTATACACTCCAACCGAGGTATCTTTTTAAGATTCTATTCATCTCTTTACGCTGCATATGAAACTGGTTTTATTTGTAACATAAGATTCACCAGCATAAATATACGCAATAAATTCAGTAACTGAATAATATGGGCATAAGAAAAAAAATTTCTATGCGCAGATGGTTTACCTCATTTTAAATTCAAGATGGCCACCATCACAATATGCAAATGAGTCTAATTTTACCATTTATTTTGATCGACTTACATGGTATAAATTTCATGTACATTATTTGGACATAGGCTTAAGCTTACAAACTCGGTGTAAAAATAGGTGTAAAAATCATTTTACTACCAAAACATTTTAGTGCTTAAAGAGTTAAAGTAAAATGATCCCTTTGAAGTTGATAGATTTTGAAGACTTTTGTTTGGAAAAGGGGTTTACTTTTCTTTGTAAGCTTTAAAGTAAACTAGCACCATTGGAACTGATATAACAACATCATCATTTGTTGGTAATCATTTCATATCAGTAGCATCATTTATGTGAGATCATACCTTTGAATGACTGTATTTATCTGCTGTTTTTTACATCTGCCACTGGATGATTAGTTTTTGGGGTGAACCTGAAACGGAAAGCCACAGAAGAGAGAGAGAGAGAGAGAGAGAGAGAAAAGAGAGAGTCAGTTATGTTAAGCGCATTGCTTATTTTATTAGAATTTTTGTTACTTCATATTTAACGTGTGTTATCAGCTTAGTCAGCGTCCAAACTGTTTTGAATCTTATCCCAGAGTTTAGGTGCCTTCACATATTTGACGACATGTTCCACCACTTGATCAGCTTCCTACTATCACAGTTGGAATTTACAGTCCGCATCAACTCCTTGATCTCTGGTGATGTCTACAGCTTTTCCTGCATAACTGCTAATGTGTACTAGATAATATAACAGCTAGTCAAACTACTTGGTTTAACAGTTAACATTTACAACTCTAGGGTTTGTCAACTCTAAAATTTTAATTTAATTTTATTTCATTTTTTGTGGGATTGGTATATCGATTACATGTTAAATTCTCAGATTATGAAAACTAGCAACTAGTCTTCAATGAATTGTTTAGAACGAATGCTTGGCTTTGTAATTAGGCACTACGTCCTCGTTAAACCGATTGATATGTTGTAAATCATTCAAATCGATGACACAAGACCATAAAAATGAAACTTATTAGGATGATATTAATGCAAGACAACATTACAAATTCTTTATTTCTTGGAAAGTAGCCTGATTTTCTCTCTCCTCTCTCTTTCACACACACACACACTCTCTTTCTCACACACACACACACACACACACACACACACACACACACACACACACACACACACACACACACACACTCTCTCTCTCTCTCTCTCTCTCTGCGTGTGTTCATGTTGTTAAGGGCACAGACGGCGCTCTTAAATAACCCACAAAGAAATATAAAAGAGAAAGAATAATTTATGTTTGGTTTTTGTTATTCTTTTAGCCAAACAAAATTAATGAAAGTTTGCATTCCAGAACAAACATTCGATGGTAAACTTCGGAGCCTCAAGTTTATTGCCTTAACCCCACAGCTATTATTTCGTTCAGCTAAAAGGAAACACAATAATTATAGACAGGATGAACAAAACTTTGGAATTGAACCAAAATATATTTCTCAATGATCAGAGTCTGTTCTTTGAGCATCTTCCAAATCATACTCTACGATATCTGTATCGTATAAGGAGCCGAGAGAAGAATATAATCTTGCTACGCTCTTCTAAGTGGACATTATCTCTCTTGAATTATCTTCGGAGATTTCAGTGATAGTGGCTGGTGCTAACAGATAAAACTGTCTTAAGATACTAGCTTGCTGACCTAAAATACACCAAACATTGATTTTATTGATTTTTTCTTTTTCTTTACAAATCTCAATCATGCTCTGCAAACTAAAAAAATAAATAAATAAGTAAACCATGCATGACACCCGTAAGTGCACAGTGAACGCGGCATACAAAAATGGCTAAGTTCAACATTGTCCCCTCCCTCGTTTAGCTTCAAAAGTCCCCAGGGGACATCAAATCCTGGTGAAAATGAACAAACGGTGCAGTTTTAGGCCTTAACATATGTAAATTTGAGTTTTGCACCATGCAGAAAGAGAAATGACTAAATCCATCATCCCCCCCCTCCCAGTTAGCCCAAAACGTCTCCAAGGCCTTAGCATATTTTAATGTGAGTTCAGCACCATGCAAACTTGCTAAATAGACATACAAAGAAATTTTTGGACAAATATTGTAAAATAGTCCCAAAAATGGAGTGTTTTTATTAGCCCTAAAAGAGCCCCAGGGGTACATCCAAGAGTTATTGCGAAGTATAGACAAACAAAATTATATAGAAATTAGTTAGCTAGAATTTTCAGAAAATTTTATAAAAATCCAAGGCAACATTTTAATAAGCACAAAAGTGTCAATTTTAGCCATTTTAACCTGAAAGGCAGCCTTAGGGAGGGGCCATTGGAGTTTTCTCGGAAAATCCCTTTTGTTAATTTTTACTCATATCATGTTTAATGTTTGTGCAAAATTTCAAGAAATACCAAGCGTACTTATTGAGAAAAGTACGAACGGATGAACAGACAAGGCTGAATTTACAGATCCACCCTCCTTTTGTCTGTGGACCAACAATTTTTTTCTACAACTAAACAAATACAATGAATAAATATTTGCGGATATAAAAAGCTTGAAGCATGAAAACCTTTTTACAAAATGGATGGATTCAACATTAAATAACCCCAGAACAATGGATATGCTATAAAACAATAAAACTAAACACTGAATAAATATTTGAATATATAAAGAACTTGAGGCATGAAACCTTTTCCAAAATGACTGGATTCGACATTAAATAATCCGAAAAGGGTTTATATGCTGCAAAATAAAACAACCAAACCAAATCGGTGATAGAAAAGCTATTCGGGTTTTCAAATTTACTGCATATCAAAACTTTTGCAAATACAGAAGATCTATTTGAAAAGATTGAATTTCTGTGTTTATTCTTTTGTTGACTATTATCTTCATCTTCATAGTTGTTGTTGACCTACTAATCCTATGGCCTTCTTCAGGTAATTAACCACGACTGGATAGAAATGTTGAGTCTTATAACTGCATCTCCTGTAATTACTGCTTTCCATAGTTGCTGTATAACCAGATTTTGACCAACTAAGGGGCCCATGGCGTAGTGGATAGAGGCATTGAGTTCCTATGGTTCCAGATGAACATTGTCTGATGATAGCGGTTTCAGTCCTACCCAAAGCATGTCAGAGAATTAGTTAGCCAAAACGTGGCGAGACAACAACGACAATGGTGGAAGGCAGTACTTACTTGGGATACAGTTAGAAGACTCAGCATTCCTATCCCGTGGCATTAATTACCTGAAAAAGGCCAGAGGATGAGTTGCCCGAAAGATAAGGTTAACAGTGCAACAAAAAAGAATGAATACACGAATTATTAAGCCTCATCTCAAAGGATCCCAACCAAATAAAAACAATATAAAAAAAAAATTGGTATTAAACCCATACCTGGAAGGGAATTTCTGAGTTAAATTTTTTTCTTCTCAATGTTAATGTGTATGCGAACATAATAACATAAAATGATATTTGTACCTAGAGATGAGAGAGAAAGTACAGGTTCATAACTTTCCCAAGCACAACTAAACAAATAGAACAGATAGGATGCTTGTAGAACAACAACAAAAAAATAAACAAGAAGACTAACTTATAATGCCACCTGCTTTTATCTCTCCTCCTGAGTTTCTCATCTACTCTTTTTTTTTTTTACATGATAGTCACCACTTATTAAGGCCCGGAAGCCACTCGGGGATAAGGGTTATTGTGTGTACAGTTATCAGTAGGATAATATCGTAGTAATCGTTAGTAATGGAGATTTGATAAAGTGTCTTACTTAAGGAGGCGGTTTATCAGGAATTTGTTTATGTTGGACTTGAAGACATCCAAGTTGTAGTCAGGTGGGAAACAGGCAAACGGAAGAGAGCTCCACAGGCATGCACTTCTTCCCATTACTTTTTTGCCTCACATCCCTTCTTTTACTCCGTCATAAAATAGGCTTAATATGCTATTTTAATTCATGCAGATTTTCTATGTTTTATTATAGAGCCAATTTTTGTTGATTATTCCATTGTATCCAATAAATAGCAATGATTTCAAAATTTATATATAATCTGGGTGCCATCAATTCAAACTAAAACGTACAGCTCTTCAGCTTTTTTTATTACCCCCTGAGCCTTGTCCATACTCACACAAAAAAATAAATAAAAAAATGTTGTTTAATCTATAAACCTATATTTTACATGTACAGGGTGGTCAAAAAGTCAGGTAACATGTTAAAGGTAGAAAAAACAATATGATCCATTATAATCTCTATTCGTTTAATATTATTTGTTTAAATATTTGAGTGTAATATATAAACTACCCCTCCTGATTTCTGGCTTTGGGGCTATGTAAAGGATAGCGTTTATGGCAAGAAGCCTGATACAATAGCGTCTTTAAAGTTATTTATTGAAGAGGAGATTGCGCGGATATCAGCTGACATGATTACACGTGTTACACAATCAGTGGTTAATCGCTTCCAGCGATTGATAGAGATAAATGGACGACAATTAACAAAATAAACATATTTCATGTTTGTTTCATTTTATATTTCAATGTATGGTACTTAAATATACGTGTATTGCTAATATCGTTTTTCTTTAAAATGTTACCTGACTTTTTGACCACCCTGAAGATAAACACTTTAAGTCAACTTACTCCTGTCAAGTTCCATTTTTTTTTTTCAATTATGAACCCTTAGCAGATATTTTTGCAGGATAAAATCCAAATCGAGTTTGTCCTATGTGTCTGAATCAAGTTTTAAGTCTGTAGACGAAAAATTGACAGTAATTTTGTAGAGACCGTTCTTCCCACAGACAGACAAGGTCACATATACAAATATACATACAATATAAAACGATTGGTATACATAAAGAATGAAAAATATGCTAAAAGCATACATTTCCACACACACACACACACACACACACACACAAACACACACACACACGTGTTGACCTCACTGGATTAGCATCTTTGTACCAACAACAATAAAACACACACACACACATATATAAGATTGTTTGAATTTTTTTTTATTTGCGAAAGAAAAATATAAACAAGGGCAAATAACTCCTTTCTTATAATAAGAGAAATCGCCCAGGGAGCGAAATTAAGGAATTAATCGCTAATAAAAAAATAAATAAAAAAAATTAAAACAATCTTAGATTTATAAGCGATAAAAATCGTCCATAAAATTGTCTAAGCTCCGGTAGTCCCATGGTAAAACACCAGACTACTTATCGAGCCATTATAGGTTCGACCTTTGTCAATAAAAGTCTAACTATATTGATGAGGAATAAACTCCGAAACATGCATGTATATAGATGACTTACTTTTATGCACGTAGTAATTATTAATTAATAATTAATATTTAAATAATATATATATATATATATAATCTTCTATCTATCTATCATTATATTAAAGGAACTTGGTGCGTACGAGTTTGTTCCCCATTGACTCAAAAACGGCTGGGCATTTTTTTTAAATTTCGCACAAATGTACTTTACGTGCCTGGCAGTTTTTTAGGTAGCTTTTGTCTCGGAATGTGTTTGGTAGCTGAGTTTTGCCTAAAGTTAACGCCTTATACAGCCTAACATCACAAGTGCATTTGAGAAATTTTATTATCCCCCAAGTAGAAAGACTCGTCGTATAAAATCAACTGTAGGTGCTTTGATATAATAGAGCCACGTTCGAAATGGCTGTTTATAGCTCAATTGAACCATGAACCGTTGCATTTAAACATTAATACAAGCTATTATATAAAAGTAATTTTATAAAATTAATAGTACGTTCTCTACAGTGCAATATAAAGGACAGTATATTGTGGACTATGTCACTGCAGGGAGGTATGTGACACTTTTTCTCGGTGCACCACAGTGAGTTTCCAATTAAAGCAGGCAGGCAATTCATTTCATTGAAAAAAAAATGGGCGATTCCACAGATTTCGATGACAATAAAATAGGGGAGTTAGAAACATTCGTTGATTCTCATTCCATCTCGGGCACCTCGTATTTCACTGCTAGTATATATATATATATATATATATATATATATCTATATATCTATATATATATATATATATATATATATATATATATATATATATATATATATATGAGATAGAGAGAGAGGTAAGATATGCATAAACACATATTAGCTTCCCAGAGTATTGAATAACAGTACCTTTCTCTGTTAAAAATACATTTTATTTTGGAGCGCACATGTCTTTATCCAAGCACACAAATAGTTTTATGTGACATGTGCTATTATCATGTACCTTGGAATAAAATGGGAGGGGAAAAAAGACAAGTGTGTTCCTTTATCCAACGCTTGTTTGTTCAAAACCGTTTAATGGCTAAATTTCAAATCATCAAATGAGAAAAGTTAGCGACAATTTGTTTCAGAATTTATTTACACATTAAATATTAAAAGATGAAATTCAAATGACATGCAATATTCCCTTTGAGCAGTGTTGGTACACAGCCTCGTCATATCAATGTCCATTTTTACATCACTAAAAAAACATGTAGAAGCCATTTTCCCGCTGGGCACAAAAGCCAACAGAATCTAAACTTATGTTGTAAAGGCTTATTCTCTGTACACTGAGGCGCCCTTCCTGAGAAATGTCAACGGGGCTTGTCAGGCATTTTTTTCAGGCTAGAGTTCTCTTTCTTTAAGGCAATGGCTTTTCAAATTCCACTTTACCAACCCTTGTATCATGTGCTCCCTTTGTAGGAGAATAATTTCTGCTTTATAGCTAGTAAAAATTAGATTTTGCAGAAAAAATATGCTATGTAGCATTTGCATAAGAGAGTAAGTAACACGGAAAAAGGCCCGACATGCTCCGTTATTGAATGATGCTCAACAAGTGTTCTACACTCGCATTAATTATCATCAAAATCGGTGAAATCACCCATTTTTCAATCAAAGATTGTTGACACTTGTTGGGGAATCAGTGCGGTGTACCAAAAGGAGCTTCACATGCCTTGGCACAGTGACTTAGTTCACAATACATTGTAGTTTACATTACACTGTAGAGAATCCAGTATTGATTTTATGCAACTCTCTGTAAATAATGGCTTCACTTAAAGTTTTAAATGCAAAAGTTTAGTAATATGGCGCATTTGTACTTTAAACAGATATAACACGATCAGCTGACCACTGGCATGTGTTACACTAATTGTCTTAGCAACGGTCAATGGGAAGATGTGAATATGGCCAGTCATTAGGGTCTGTGTATCAAGAAGAAAATCATACCTGAGATGCTGGATGTGGGTGTGGCTCCGTTATTTTCTCAAGATGACCTCTTCACCCTGGTGACATTCTGGTTGGAATTTCCTTTCTTCGTCATCCGGACCGCTTCATTGTTTGATGGAGGCATTCATGGCAGACTCAATAAAACACACAACACAACACAATCGTAATATTTATGATTCATAATTAAGTATTTATTATACAAAAAATTATATTACAAAAACATTTTACACTTTACATGTCCTACAATTATTAACTAATTATATTTAACTAGTGCTGAGGGGGTCACCTCCTCTCGTTCACGGAGAGACAGAAACATGCGTGCTCACCCCATGTCGTCCAAACAAAAAGATACTGATCTAGAAAGGGAATTCTGGGATTGCATTCCTTTGTATCTCTATGCTTATAGCCAAATCACCACCCGGCCATGCTGAAGAGTGTGTTAGCAACTGTGGCACTGAGATATATTGCCACACAGAAACATTCTCTTCGAACATGCCGCCGTCTTATCAAACAGTTGATTTTAAGAAATTATTTTACTTAATGACTTGAATCAATGTTAATCGTACAAAAATCAAGTGTCCTAGTTCAATTGTGCTCTAAGCAGAAACATTCATTTCGAACTTGTCCCTGTCTTATAAAAGAATCTACAGTTGATTTTATGGGTTAGGCCTTTCTGTTTGTGCGGTGATAAAACTTCTCAAATGGATTGGTGATGTTAGGTTGTATAAAAGTGTTGACTTTGGTCAAAATCAGATTTTTTTCAATTGTCGATTTGCAAAACCTGTTTAAGAACACTTCCGGATATATCATGTACCTTTGTGTTAAATTTCCGAAAACGTCGGCCCAGCCGTTTCTGAGTCGATAGGGAACGAACTAGAATATACATACACACACACCCACTTTTATATTCTAGTAGATATTGTTTTTTGTTGTAAAATGACGTTTTAAAAATTGTTTTAAGCAAAAGATCTTCATTTTTAATGCCCTTAATTTCTACTTTTCGCTGATTATACCTATTTACTTGCTTTTGCGTTAAGGTTAGACTCAAGGTCGGTTTCTAATGTGGATAAAATACGGCTCCCCAAAAAGGAACACTCTAGACTGGAAGAAAAATAAATGTTTACTCAGTCTAGAAAGGATTCGTTCACTGATCGAGGACAGACCAGTTGAAATGCAGTATATGAACATATTGCTCCTAGCCAAACACCAAAGTCTTGTGCTACGTGTTTGTACTAGAAAAGAATGAGATTTGACCTTCCTTATCAATGAACTGATTTCCGTTTACATTTCTATAAATCAGTCCAATGGTTTCAGTAAAAAAAAAATCAACATTTTAAGTGATGCACATTTTTACTTTTATTTATTTATTTTTTTAATAATGTGTCTCCAGTTATTAAAACCAAAACGTCACTGGAACACTATTGACCGAGGTATATCTCTGGTTCTGTACAATTCTAGGATGTCCACCCTCTCGGGATTTACCTTCTCACTCTTTGAAAAGGAAGCTGGTTTATTGTTAATCGCCTGAGGCGCCACTCCTAGGGTATGCCCCTAAGTCTGCCCAGACATTTTTTGCTGGCCAGAGTGCTTTTCTTGTAGGACACTTTTGTCTCAGTTATTACTAAACATTCATTAACCCTTATCCTCGAGTGGCACCTGGGACTTGATATGTGGTTACTTGCATGTCAAAATAAAAAAAAGGCCTCTGGTTTTTCAAATCTCGCATTTCGACCCTTGTGTCACAGCATCTTGCCCTAGGATGGAAATGGAGATTATTCTTTTTTTAGCCATTTCAATTTTTATTCTTCCTGCAACTATACAACGGTTTCCTTGCTATATGAGAGAGAATACCTTTGCAGAAGCAAACCTTTTAATTCTGTGCAATCAACCTAGTTTGAGCAGGCCGCAGTTTGGATCCTGGAAAGCATCCAGATATTTCGGTCTCCTCCCTCCTCCCTTCCCGATCCTTTTACAACTTGGAGACACTTCCAACATCTAAATACATAAGTAAACACACGCTGCTATTAGTGAACATTAGCTACGAGATTCCATCTGCTGCCAGCAGAACCACAAATCCAGAGAAACAAAATACAAGAAATTACAATCAAACAAGAAGGAAAAAAGAGATAAAAATTTATTTTAACACATTTCTCTTGTTTTCCCCCGTTTTTTTTTTGTTTATTATTATTCTAAGAAGAAACTAGCCAGTATCATAAATTTCTAATTTGTTCCAACAAGGATATGTCTTTTTTGCTTTCCATTAACAGGAGAGCTCTTCAGTCATAATGTGTTATCAAAATCTGTTTATTTCTTATTTTTAATGGAGTGGTGTATACTTAACGAAAAATAAGCAACTATTTTCAATATATCAATAATTTAATTCAGATTACAACACATTTAAATTGAAGATCCTTTTGAGTGATACTAGCTTTAAAAGCCATATTCCTAGTCTTCCTTTGCTCTGTAATTATTTTATTTATCTTCTCTTCAAGAAGTGCTGGTTTGATGAAAGTATTTCTATGGAACGACTGGATTCTAACTTAGTACACTCAACTTTTCAGTCTGCGTCATTAACTGCTTATGATTTCTGGCCTTCGGGTCAAGATCAAAGTGTAGTATCTGTTCCGGCAGATACTGCAAGCTATGACTAGCTATGACTAGCAAGGACCGGATGTTGGGGCGGCCCCACATTCCTGACCATTAACCAGCTCCCATTTCCCACTTCTCGGGAGCTGGTCCACTTTTTCCCTTCCCCCTCCCTTCACTCCTCACATTAAAAATCGGCCTTGTGCCTAATTTGCTCGGTGGGGGAGCAAATAAATACCATCTGTTCTTCAGATCTACACTTCAATTTCTTGTTCTCTGTCAGTGGGGGAGAACTCCTTCACGACTGAGACAATTTTTATTTTTGTTCCTTTTCTCCACATTAAAAAAAGCCCCTGGTCTAACTCTGTCCCGTGGGGAGGCATTGTAAACAGGAACACTATATTAATCTTGTTTATTAGTGACGTGCAGAGAACTGTTTCAGGATAGGTTCTCGTGAAAAAAAAAAACGATTAAAATATAGTAATGGTGGGGCATAGGCCTGTAATACATTCTTCTGAAAAGGACACTTTTTAAGCAAGACTAAAAGTGGTAGGTGATTGGGCCTCCCCAACACCCCCTTTGTACGTCCCTGATGTTTAATATCGGCCTATAAAGCCACGACAATTGCATTTATCAATTTCAAATGACAATCGTGCCATTACTTTTGTCCTTATTCTCGAGTGACTCCTGGCCTTTATAAGTGATAACGCAACATACATAAAGTATCACATCTCATTAGAAAATATTTTTGAATTTCTTTAATAATTAAAAGAAAATTGATTCCTTTAAAATGTGGAGAACGCTGGCTTTATCAACATAAACTAAGTATTATTACGATTCAACAGACTACTGTTCTCATCTTGAATGTCATTTTCACAACGTTTCGGTCGACGTAACCTCACCTGTGACCTTTTTCAGATGTATCTTGTCGAACTCGGGAATTTGGACGAAATTTTAAACAGAATCTTTTATTTACTTCACGGGGGTAGTATGCTCTCTTTCACTCGGCCATGACTGGATAGAGGTCCTAAGTAATTCGCAATTGTATGTTTCGGTCGCCCACACTGAGAATTGAACCTTCAACCTTCAAAAGAATATCACTTTCACAAGTGAATTTTCCAAGTACTCTTACAACTGCGCCAGTGATCCTTTCAGGCAGTTCTAGTAGGAATTTGGGAAGCCTTAAACCTATTTGTATTTCTAGTTGTAAATATCACTATTTTATTACTAGTTGTTATTACTGCATACTATTGTTTATTTATTGTGCACTGTATATATTATCTAATATCCATTATTTATTATCGTTGCGAAAATGACATTTAAGATGAGAACAGTAGTCAGATGAGTCCAAATAATATTAATAACAATCCTCATCTCAAAAATTCAGAAACGTAATAGCATAAGTATTTCCAAAAATATGCTTTTTAATTATCTTAACTAACACTTCCTTGTAAATAGG
>NC_136490.1:50982412-51057412 GCF_053919585.1 Euprymna scolopes | reverse complement strand
TTTCTCACGTTAGATTCGCTGTAAATATGAACAATGAATTAATTAATTCTAATCCAATTCATGCGTTTCGGCCTCACAGGAAATATGATGATAATATTCCAGTTTTAAACCATCCCATATTCGTTTGTATGAAAGATGTGAGTTTTCTGCACAAATTAATCGTTGTGTTTGTTTATTTGCAGGTTCCTTATGTTAGATCCACTGTAGAAATGCAATAGAAAGAAGATTAGCTTGGTTTCGCTTGCCCCTTGCTGAGCATGGAAGATGGAAAGTACCAAAGGAGAAGAAACGTAGACATTTCCAGAACTTTGCTTTTAATCTTAGTGTGTTGCTATTCTACCATGAGTCTACCTGAATATAAATGGGAAACAGGTAAGTCATTATCAATTCATTATAGTAGTTGTGAAGATTAATCAGAATTGAGAATCGGAAAAAAATCGGAACATTTGGGGATAGAGGAATCGGTATTAGAATCGGAAAAAAATGTGCCTCTTTTCCGTTGCCAAAACGATTGTATTAATTATCATTTGTATTTAATTTTGTTAAAGGAAAAACTTCCGCTGCTGGTAGTAATAAAAAAATAGTAAATATTTATTGATTTTAAACTATTTAGCAATGTTTTTAATGAAAAACGGTTTCAAGGATATATATATATATATATATATATATATATATATATATTCATAAATATATATATATGCACATATATATGTGTATATATATATATTCATAAATATATATATATGCACATATATATGTGTATATATACATATTCATAAATATATATATATGCACATATATATGTGTATATATATATATTCATAAATATATATATATACGTACATATATATGCACATATATATGTGTGTATATATATGTATGTATATATATATGTGTGTACATATATATATATATACATATATATATATGTATGATGAGAGCAAAATTGTTCTCAAGTATTGCCATTACGTAATACATCTTTGGGTCAAATGAGGCAGACATGAGAGCCACTAGCAGCATGTGCCGGACGGTCACTTCTATGCCCCTTCTACAGTCCTGAACATCTGCCGATGACCGGGTCCAGGCTGTGGTGCCCTGAACAGACCTTGGATGTTTCATAGCCTTTATTTCCATTGCCACCCATATCTGCATCACTCCTCATTGATTGTTCGTTTGCCGTTTTAAGCTACAGCCAGCCTTTTTGTTATCGAGTTACACACTGATGGTGAAATGTGTATTCCATTAAATGTCAAGGAATGCCTGTACTTGGAGCTTTTTATAGTGAGGAAAGACTTTGCACAGAGACAATCCCACTCTCTGAACAACTGCCACATTGAACCAAAAAGAAGAGCAAGTCAACATCATTGGATGCAGCAGTTGCCGCAGGCTTTATATCAGAGTTTTCTAGAGAGGTTGCCTTCACAATGGCTTACGGAGCCCTCTCCACCCATCATGCCATTTGATCCATTACTGAGACTTAGGTTGTTGGGCACCAGAGCATATTCCACACGCCGGTGGGTCATGTATGCCGCAGCTTACAGGGCCTAAGCTCCTCTGGAGGTTTCTGTCAGGGTTACCTCACCCTTAGCTTTTGGTTAAAAGAACCTTGGCCACGAGGCAGTGGAGATCCAGTTATATGGCGCAAGATACTCGCCGTTCATCAGAGCCCCGTCTGCGTGGCAGTGGTCACGACGTGCACTGCACGTAGGATTGATTTGTCTGGGAGAAGCACAGTATGACGCTAAGACATGTGTGCTTTTAACACGCGTCCAGACTAGACCTTGACCACCACACACACACACATATATATATATGCATATATACATATATATATATATATGCATATATACATATATATATGCACATATACATACATATATATATATACATATGCACATATACATATATATATGTACATACATATATATATATATATATATATATATATGCTGTCAGAATCTGTTGAAAAAGAAATAAAGTGCTCGATCGTTAAAGTAGAGCTAAAATACCAATTATTCATTTAAAATTGATATGTTACATCGTTCAGTGATATACCATTGTTTCATTGAAGGTGCTTGACCATTTACCATTTAAAAATCGTTAAATTGCATTCAAATCATGGATAACTCACGAAGTGTTTCTGTTTGTTTTCATTTCGTGGATCGTTGATGATTTGAATCGCATTTAACAGCTTTTTAAATGGCAAGAATTCAATCAGCGTTAATTAACCCTTTATATTGATTTGTCAACGAAACATGCAAACTTTTATAAGAAGCAAAATTGCTTTTTTTATCTTAACAAATAACGTCTACTTCATCAGTTATTAATACAAACTATATATATATATATAAACGAAGCCTGCGTTTATCAACAAAAAATCCACAGCTTTAAAATTTAATGATATGGGAATTTTTAAATTGTTGTGGCCGTCTTATGCACTCTAGAAATTCTTTGAAATACTTCAAAGGAGTGTAATTTTGTGAATATTTAATTATTGATGTTTAATATGTATTATTAAAATTTCACAGAATCAAAAGTATCTAAATTTTCACAGATGGTATCCTTTCTTCGTTACCTGTAAGCATAAAGCAATATTAAACAAAACATAGCCTTCATTACTCATCCTTAAACCTAGAGCTCTATTGTAAAGTCGATAACGATCGATAAATTAGTTTAATAGTGAATCCTGTATGTAGAAATATAAAAACATATATCCATCTAATTTTATGCATACTGTTACCCGTTCAGGCTGCCTGAAGTGATCGGCTTCCTGACTTAAAATGCACCAAACATTGATGTTTTTTTCATTTCGCAAAAGTTAGTTATGTTCTGCAACACTCAAAACAAATACAACAATAGTTCTCTACAAAACAACCCAACTAAACACCATAAATAGATATTTGCAGATATAAAGAATGTGACCTTTTTTATTTTTCAAATTACGGTTATTACCATTAAATCACCTGAAAAAGGTTAACAGGCTGTAAACCAAACGCCATGATTAAATATCTGAATATATAAAGAACTTGAAGCATAAAATCTTTTTTTCGAAAATTAATGGATTCGGTATTTAATAACCTGAAAAGGGTTGACATACCACAAAAACAAAATAACCAAACTAATTACACACATCTATCTATCGCATATCTTTCTCTCTCTCTCTGTATGTATATATATATATATATATATATATATATATATATATTTATTTCTGTGGAAATATATTTTATTTCCTTATAATATATACCAATCCTTATTTAAGAAGTTCAATGCAATTACAGAGCAATAATAGTAAATAAATAAATGACAAAAAACTATATTCCAAAGTTCATGATGTTGAACATCTTACAATTTATTCCTTTAATTCAGTTGACATTTACAATTCTTGACAGTATCTGTTTCGTGCCCAAAATCAATCGCTTATTATATCAATCGTTGAATCTATTTTGCCCTTAACTCATCAGAAGAAATAGCAACAACCAATCCATCAAAAGGCACTAAAGTGCGTTTTCACATGATTAAAATCCGAAAAGTAGAAGAGAAGCTGTAAAAACATTATAATATGTTTCAACTACGCCATTATATATATATATATATATATATATATATATATATATATATATATATATATATATAATTTTTATTTTATGTATCTGTTTTCAATATTTTCTTCGACAGTGCTCGATACATAAGTAAAGCTAGCTGGTATGTTTTGAAAATATATATGGCAATTGGCCTGACGAATCCTCACTAGGATGAAACGCGGAAAATTCTGTATAGCCTAATTGTCATATATATTTTCGAAACGTACTTAAACATAACATCATATATATATATATATATATATATATATATATATATATATATATATGTTGTGTTTAGATCTATTCAACTATCAAGTTACTTTCTGTCTCCCTGCCTCTTATTAGACATTCTGAACACCTCTTGACATAACTTACATTGCCCTCCTAGAAAAAGAAACTCGATTTTCTAACCACATTTTTTTCTTTGCTTTAAAGAAGCCACTTCACACCTTAAAAACTCCCCAAGATTTAGGACGACGCTTAGTACATATCTATTCACTTTTTTTGTAGCTTCATATATCATTCTACTCCCCAAGAAGAAATCTACTCAGATATACGAACACAGCCAATCTTCATCTTAGACTGACAGGCCATACTTACAATGGCATCATATTCTGAATTGGCATGAATAAAACCGTTCTTCAAGTATTACGTAAATAGATGGATTTGGTGTCACTGTCGATCAACGAAAAAGTCTTCCAGGCATGTGTACGCAGTGTAATGAAGTATGGAATTAAAAAAAACACTTGATAAATGTGATGCAGTTATTGGCCAGTTGTTAAGAAATTAAACGATTCTTTGCCAGATATATATATATATATATATATATATATATATATATATGAACAAATGATTAATAAAACATGCTAAAAGACATCTTGAAAAAGAGTTAAAAACATATTTAATTTTAAAAAGGAAGCACAAGATATTATTTATAATATATTTTAAGTTTACCATTTTGATTACCTTAGTAAACTTATTGTAATTTTTATTTCTTATATATATATATATATATATATATATATATATATATATATATATATATATATATATATAAAGTGAAGGTGTCTGTGTGTGTATGTGTGTGTACATTTCCCTACGCAATAACTCTGTCAATTTTAAGTCTACAGACTCGAAATTTGATATACATGGTACTAAGATTTGGAAAAATCTTTGTGATCGGTTTTCGACCAGAAATTTGGCTGTTAAGGAGTCAAAGTTCAACGACTTGACCTTTGAGAACTCTACCAAACTCCTTCGACAATTTTGGGTTTAAACACTTGAAATTTTAGATATAGGTTCCTTGAACAAGGATCTAACTTAATAACTCGATTAGAGCCCAAAACAAAAAATTGACCGCTTTTCTGTTTTTTTTTGCGGGGAGGCTCAACATACATCTCCAAACAGCCGGGCAACGCCTGGCTGAAATGTTAGTATATATATATATATATATATATATATATATATATATAAGAAAAAGAAAATCCAAACTGTAAGTTGAAATTTACAATGAAAAGTTATTGTTCGACTGAACATTTCAAAAAAACAATTCACAAAGTCCTTATATATAAATATTAGTATTGGTATGTATATTAGACTACCGGGGGTAACCGGCGTTGCCCGGGTGTAGGAGAGGGTGACCCTGTTTTAACATTATAAAAAAAAAACATGATGTTTTATAAAATTGGAAAAACCAAAACAAAAAGGAAAAAAAAAGGTGTAAAAGAGGAAAAAAAAAGTTTAGGTAGGAAGCTAGGCTCGAACCCGAAGCATCGAGGCTAGTGTTGAAAAAAAAAAAAACCCTGACACGTTACCCCTGTTACCCCTACGGCAAAGAGGCATACAATTGAGAACGGATAAAATTAAATCTTTAAAAACACTTGCAGGTGGTTTAAACTCACGTTAATGTTTTCTAGGTTAAACATGACGTCATTGTCGTAGTAGCAGGAAGAGAAAAAATGAAGGAAGGAATTTAATTATCCTCATCTTCAAGTCTTGTTGTTTTCACAACGTTTCGGTCAATTATTCCTCTGGCCTTCATCAGGTTAACCACGACAGGATAGGAATGTCGAATCCTCCAATTACATCCATAGCAACTGCTGCCTTCATTAGCTGTTGTCATCTCACCATGATTTGGTCAACTAATTCTCTGACCAGCTTTGGGTGGGATCGAAACCGGAATCGTAGATATTCTACATCTCTATCCACTGTACCACGGGCCCCGAAGGGCAATCAAGGTTGGAATTTTGGGTTTTATAAATCCAATTGTTCTTCCAATGGTCGGATCCATAACGATTGTTATATTATTGAACTAGAAGATTAGGACAATAGTCCAAATAATTAAATAAGAATTATACAAATTTACTCATCTCCGAAATAATTCCAAACTAATTCAATAATATAATATGGTCGTCTTCTAGTCTAATCTAAACATTTCTTGATGAACCGTCCTTTTGAGTTATCCAATATACCAAATTTCCACTACTAACGATTACTACACTACTGTCTTTATTACTACCATACACTCGTTAACCCTATCCGCGCATTGATAAGAGGTGACCCCTTTGTAAAAAAACAAACAAAACAAAAACAAAAACACATGCCGGATGTTATACTGAATATGATGATGATGACCTTATCCAAACATTGATTTTTATACCATATTGAAACACTAGTTCTTGTCAGACCACATAATTAACAAACATTGAGCTGGTTCCTTTCCTACTTCTCGAGTTCAAGTTTTTAAGAGATTGTCTCTTTATCTAATACCTTTGAGCACTGTTGGCGTGTCCAACTCTCCGAAACTCAGGCTTGACGGTATTCTTAGCATTTTTGGAGACCCTCTCCCGATCTCGTTATGTGCTTGAATATAGCAGAGGTTATGGTGGAACCCCAAAACTCGAATGCTTTATTAGCGGTCAACAGTAATCCCCCTTGTTAGAAACATCGTTAATAGCATGTAAGAACTAAAGAACTAAAATAGTAAAAAAAAAAAGCGAAAATTATTAACTTTAAAACCTAAATTAAATACAAGGCCCACTTTCCATTCTACATATTTTTCAACTCAGAAAGTGAAAAAAGATAAGGCAATGATTGACGAGTAATAATACAAAAATTAATTAAGAACATAGGAATTAGAAAAAAAGTATTTTTTAAATCGTTAAAATAAAGAAAAAATATTTAATTATGTTTTTTTTTTTTAGGAAATTTATCATGGCAAAATTCTTACGAGTTTAATTGAATTATTCATTTACGTTTTCCCATTTATATTCATTTCCTGTTTTAATGAACGACTACAAATGATTTTCGTTCAAATAGAAAACTAATATATTCGTAAATGAATTGTAAAACATTATCATGAAATTATTATTGAACCAATTCATTTCCTATCATTGGCAATCATGATTTCGTTAACGTCAAGAGTTCAGGAGAGAAACTTGTTAGTATTATTATTCATCGAACTACTGTTCTCATCTTGAGTGTGATTTTCACAACGTTTCGATCGATATAACCTCCGACCTTTTTCAGGTGTATCTTCTCGAACTCGGAAATGTTTCTGCCGAACTCGGAATCTGGACGCAATTTCGAGTGGAACCCTTTATTTACTTCACGTAATTACTTAGGACCTCTATCCAGTCATGGATAGAAGCCTTAAGTAATTCGCAGATGAGGATTGAATCTTTAAAACAAAATCCACACTGAAGATTGAACCTTCAACCTTTAGGAGAATATCACTTTTACAATTGATTTTTCCCAGTACTCTAACCACTGCGCCACGGGTCCTTGCGGACAATTCTAGTGCGAATTCTAGGAGCCTTAAACCTACTTTATATTTCTAGTAGTAAATATCGCTATTTATTACTCATTATTACTATATATTAATGTATATCTATCTCTATACTTATTACTTGTATATATTAATTTTTTTTAATTATTACTTGTATATAATTATCTATTGTTTAGAGTTCAACGAGATACACCTGAAGAAGGTCGGAGGTTATATCCACCGCAACGTTGTGAAAATCACACTCAAGATGAGAACAGTAGTCCGATGAATAATAATACAAATAACCAATCCTCATCTCTAAAATTCAGAAGCGTCAGAAACTTGTCATAGCACCATTTTGCTGTAGGGTCACAGTCTTCCTATGAATGGAATGTGAGAACTAAAATCATTGAGAGAGAGAGAGAGAGATACGAAACTGCCGAAAGGAATCCCCCCCCAAATCCACCTTCTATTACGTAGGCACCAGAAAATGTGTTACCTTATCCTCTCTTCAAGAGGAGCACGGGAGTAAATTAACTGTATGTTACGTAACGCCAGCATTAAATAGCAGGGTCTATGTATATGTAAGTTGTGTATATAATGAGTTTGTTGTGTCGTCTAATGTTTCATAACGTTACTTGTAGATGTGTGTATAATTGTTTATACATGTACGTTACATATAGATATTTTTAACAGGACATTATTTGTTTAAAATATTACAACAAGTGAATGTGAGGACTAAAGAACAAAATTATAGAAAGCGAGAGATACGAAACTGCCGAATTAACCCCCCCCACACCAAAAAAATCCACCTATTCTCCTTGAATTTATTTATTGTTTTCATTAACACGTGTATAATGCTTGATATTGGACAGGATTGCTAAAGAATAATGCCCATTTTTAATAAATCTGTTTTTTTATTTAGATTTCCTTTTCAATTGAATTTTAGATCTTTCAAGTCTGAGATTTCAAACATCAGGAGTATTTTAAATTGTGTAATTCCAATTAAAACCTTACCAAATTGTTTTAACAAAATCGCAAACATTGTAATTCCAATTAAATCTTATTTGAAAATGTTTAAAATCATTTCATTATCATAAGTATTTCTAACTTTGTAATCTATAATATAAATCTCACGTGTCTGTTTAAATGTATGTATGTATGTATGTATGTTTGTATGTCTGCCTAAAACTTTTAACAGAGGCGACGAGATCTGTATCGTTTTGAAGCTCGACTCTTCAGACGACGAATATCGAAAAATTGGCTAAAAACATTCATTCCTTCACTCTCAACTGGGCACTTTTCTACAAGGAGGGATCGCTTTTTTCGAAAGTTCATCCCCTCTTTTCGATTGACTAGGCTTAATTTTAACCTTCGCCACTTCCGACTTAGCGATGAACGCAACGGCAAAGACTTTTTTCTCAAGTTCTTTTTCTCCTTCACGGTACGGGTTTCAGCCTGCCTACCTACTACTACTTTTTTTGTGGGGGGGGGGGCTCAACACACACCTTCAAACACCTGGGCAACGCGGGCACCCAAGCTAGTTAAAACTAAACTTTTTCTCAAATCATTTGGTTAAGATTTTAAACATCATAAGTATTTCTAACTCCGTAATTCCGATTAAGATTTTAACGAAATGGTTTGCAAAAATCTCACACATTCTAACTATGTAATTTCAATTAAATTCTTTACCAAAGATTTTTTTTTTTAAAACTCAGACATGAGTATTGTAAACTCTGTAATTCCAATAAAATCTTAACCAAAGACACTAAAACCCCGGGATACGGCGGCCATAAGATACGTTTTTTTTTTCAGGTTATGATGTGGAATACAATGTTTTCCGGCTCCTGGTTACGGTATTTGCCTCGCTTTACGGTGTTATCTATGATGTTATTTGATTATATACATGTGTAATATATACTGTACTTTGTTACTAATTTATAATGCCGTATCCATAGTTCTATTGTAGTTTTAAAAAGTAAGCGGTAAAAAAACGAAATATTTCGTGTTAATTTTAGTTAACGTTGTCTCTGCGGTTTAAAGCGAACAAAGAAATAAACCATCATTTTGATTGGACATGCAGCCATATTGGTTTTCTATTTATTTCTGTGTCTAACCTTAACAGCCATCTTTATTTATTCTATTTAATTTTTTCATTTTGCTTTCTTTCTTCCTCCTTTCCCCCTCTCTCTCTCTCTCATTTTTGTTCCTCAACATTACTACTTAACCAAGTGTAGTATATGTTCTGATACTACACTTCACCTTTTCTATCCTAGATCAGTGAAAAAGGAATCCATCTAGACTGAGGAAATTTTTATTTTTGTTTCTATCCAGTGTGCCTTTTTTTTTCTTTTTTTTTTTTTGATAGCTAGATTTTCTCCACGTTAAAAACCGACCTTGTGCCTTACTCTGCCCTCGTAGGGAGCCAAGTAAATAGGAATATTGCTACTTGTGAACAAAACATGCCTATATAACTGACTTTATTTTCTATTCATTTATTTTTTATTTTGCTATCTCTTTTCTTGTCCCCCCCCTCTCTCTCTCTCTCTCTCTCTCTCTCTTACTCTCTCTCTCTCTCTTTCTCTCTTTTGTTAAAATGGCAAGTTTGGAGCAAATCATGTATATTCACTCATTTTTATTTTCTATTTCCTATTTTTATCCTGCCTTTCCTCCCCCACTCTGGCTATTTATTTCTACCTCTTTATCTCTCTACGTTCTCTCTTCATCTCTTTCTCTTTCTCCCTCTTTTTCTCTCCCCTCTCTCTTTCTCTTTTCTCTCTCTCTACTCAAAATGACAATTTTGAGCAAAACATGGACATTGACATTTTTATTTTCTATTTATTTTCGTTTTGGTCCCTCCGCTCTCCGTTATCTCTGCCTCTCATTCTCTTTCTCTTATCAAAATGACAAGTTATGAGCTAAGCATGAATCGATTTAGAATGTTATTTCCTTAATGGAATCGCATTTTTAGCCATTAAAGATTTCTTTTATCATTCAAGTATCATGTTTTCCCATTTGCAGATTCAATAATTTTATACTTTCTATTGTTGTCCTCCTATTCCACGAACAATGTTTCTGACAAAATGGGAATACTTGCTGTTTTTTTTTTGGGGGGGCAGTATAGGTAGTAGTATATGGCGGTAGTATATTACTGTCAATCCTTTCGTCGTATTCATCATCATTCAAATATACATTCTATCCGACGGCAAATAAATCACAACAGAACAGTTCATTAATTTTCTTCAAAATATGATGCATTCGAAAAGTATTGAAACTGGAGTTCTTAAAGAAATGCACAGTTCATTTATTTTCAAGATATGAGATTTGAATTTGTATTATTTAGATTATTTTTTATGGAAATGGCTCGAGACAAGACATGAAACCACTTGATATAAGGAGTTAGTAAGTGCGAAACCTAATGGCAAAGGCAAGAGATGCCCATTGACCTTAGTCATTAAAAGATCAAGTATGATGACCATCTTACCGTTTATACCTTTAAGGAAGTTGACGTGCACAATTCTTGACAGCACCTGTTTCGTAGTGCAAAATCATTCCTATAATTATTATACCAATTGTGCTATGAAACAGAAAAACGGTGACCAGGAAGAGTTTCGTTACAAGGAAAACGGTGACCAGGAAGAGTTTCTTTCCAAGGAAAAGGTGACCAGAAAGAGTTTCCTTACAAGAAAACGGTGACCAGGAAGAGTTTCCTTACAAGGAAACGGTGACCAGGAAGAGTTTCCTTACAAGGAAACGGTGACCAGGAAGAGTCTCCTTACAAGACAACGGTGACCAGGAAGAGTTTCCTTACAAGGAAACGGTGACAGAAAGAGTTTTACAACCTTGCAGTGATTAGAATGAAGCTAATGGAATAGGAAGCTGTATTACAATGAGATTATTTTTATGGAAATAGCTCGAGACAAGATATGAAGCAAACAAGTGCGAATGCTAATCGCAAAGGCAGGAGATGCCTATTGACCTTAGTATCGTAAAGACCAAGGATGTAGACAAAAGGAAATCGGTGACGAGGAAGAGTTTCACAACCTTGCAGTCACTGGGATATTAAGCTGTATTCCAATGAGGTATTAAAACAGTGAATTGCTAGAAACCTCTAGACTAACGAGTCAAATGAGCTGGAACAAAGAGAGCAGAGAATAGATTAAACAATTCCGAAGAACACGTACCATAGTATTTTTAGAAAAGACTGAAACTAGCAACATCACGTCTTTGAGAGAGGGGCTGCAATGAAGAAGAGTAGCGCCAATGAAACTGCAGTATCTCAAGAACTTTCAAATGGGACACAGATTCACCAGCCCAGACCACTGTGTTCATCTTGTGTTATTCTCATAATGTGTCTGCTGATGTAACTTCCGACCTTCTTCAGGTGTATCTCGTTGAACGCAAAGAAGGTGTAACAGAGTACGGACGCGCGTACGGCAGCTGTATGCAAATGACCGAGCCATGTGCGAGATGACGTCACGGCAAGGAAAAAGAAAGATTATTAAAAGAACGTGTGCGCAGACTGGGGATCACGTTAAAGAGGTGGAGATAAATGTTTGTTGTTTCAACGAGAAACAGTGAGTCAGACTGCTACTTGTCTGTTGTTCTCTTGTGATGATCTCCACATGTAATCCATGTGTGTAAACGTGTGTAACGTTACAAAGATTAGAGGTTAAATTAATCGAAACGTTCTGAAAAATGACACGCAAGATGAGAACAGTTTTGTAATATACATGACCAATCCTCATCTCCAAAATTCAGAAACATAAAATAGGATGAAAGTTGAATTTAAGAAAACGGATGAAACGTCTTTTTCACGATATGAGGTGTATTCAAAATTTATTAAGAATATTACATTATGATCAGTGAAAATGGTAGATAAAGCAGTTAGGTATAATTTAAACATAATTTATAATTTTTTTATTACATATATACTCAAGAATGCCGCCAGAATAGCAATAAAATAATTATTGTAATTGGAATTTATTGAGATGAGCTTTATTTATTTATTTATTGCGAACTATTATTATCTTCATCTTTTAGATGTTGTTTCAGGGCGTTTCGACCAACTATTCATCTGGCCTTTGTCAGGTGGAAACTGCGATAGAATAGGAACTCCCAATCTCTTAATTGCATCCTCGGCAGCAACTATGGAAGACAGTAATTGCCGATGATACAGTTCAGAGATTCGGAGTTCCTATCCCGTCGAGGTTACCACCTGACGAAGGCCAGAGGAATAGTTGGGCGAAACGTCCTAAAACAATATGTAAAAGATGAGGATAATAGATCGCAATAAATAAATGAATTAATAAAAATAAAAAATCGCTGAAAAAGAAACATACATTAGGAGAAAATACAAAGCTTCGTTAATGAAGGAAAAATAGGAAGTGATATTATCAAGACTTCGCATGGGTCATACAACGATAACACAAATTCATTTAAGGCAGAACAACAATATGTAATACATACCAGACTATATGCAAGTCAAAACATATTCTTACTGGATGTATCGATCTGTAAGAATGTATCGATATAAGAGAAACATTATATAGTACAGACAACATGAAAGAACGGTCTAAGTATAAAAATATATTAAAAATAGATAACATAAGTTTTTTCCCTAAAATCAGTTTATTAAGAAAAATCTAAAAACATGAATATTCATCTCTAAAACAGACTTTTATAAGTCCTATTTTAAAAACAAAAGTACTATTAGATATGCAGAAGGATACCTTGTTAGATTGTTGAATTTATATAATATATATATCTGAAAATACTTTTGTCGCTACTCTCAAAATCAACACAGAGACGAATTTCAAAGTATAAGTTTTATTTACAATTAAGCTTTTTGTTCATTGACAAAAAGAGAGAGAGACGTTGGTTGTGTGGGGTTAGTTTGTATGTGGACACTGACGGAGAGGTGTCAAGATAACCAATCACGATCGCTGCTGTCAGAAAACGGAAAAGCGCAGACTGTTGTTTATTTTTCTCTTATATAGTCACAAATCGACATTCCTGGAATTGTAAACATCGAGATATTACATTATTCTTTTATATTTTGCATTGCGCAAGTCATAATTTCTAGCCTTGGATTGTAAACAGTTCTTGGTTTTCGTTTAATTACAATTTCGGTCATTTCTATGGGACATCAAAAATGTAGATCAACTGCATCTGAAATGCGTGTGTGCACACCCCCGTTTTCAAATATGCGGCGCCACTATAGCCTATATCCAACAACACTTTATTAATATTTCGAAATCATTTCTTTTATAATACTCAAATGAGATTAGATTCAATCATTTATTTAGTCTTAATTAAACTGAACCTTTACTGCATGTTTATTATTTTGCCAAAAATCATTTACAGTATTTCGAGGGAGACGATGATATACTAAAGATGTTACAGAATCTTATATCCAAAAATGTGCAAGTGATATGATTAGAGCATTTGAAGTCAAAATGATGAATTAATAGAAAATGAACCCACGTTAGAAGAATAGAAACAAAAAGAAACAAAATAGGAAGTGATATTATCCAGACTTTGTGTGGGTCATACAACGACAACACATTTCTACTAAAAGCAGAACAACAATATGTAATACATACCAGACTATATGCAAGTTAAAACATATTCTTACTGGATGTATCGATATGACCTCTATAGGAAGTAACATTATATAGTGCAGGCAACATGGACGAACTGTCTAAATAAAATAGATAACAATGTTTTTTTTTTCTTAAAGACATGAATATTAATCTCTATCAAGACAATCTCGCCCGAACATAAGATGGTATCAACGAATTGATAAAGTGAAATGAATGTGTGTCATCAATAAAAAAAAACAAAAACAAAAGCTAATTACATAGAAAAATATATCCAAATAATGATTTTGTATCTCGATACAGTGGAAAACAAAGCAACTAGCGAAAAATGGAACCGGATTTACAAAAACGGGAATACAACACTTCTAGTGTAATGATCCTCATCTCTCTCCTTTTTTAAATTCATTTGTTTGATACTGTTATGATTAATAAATGAAGATATATTTTAGATGACTCTTTTCATCTTGACTGTTACTCGCACAGCGTTACGGCTGATGTAATCTCCGACCTTTTTAAATGTATCTTATCCAACTCTGTTAATCTTCCAGTCTTAATCTGGAATTTGCATAGAACTTTAAACGCCCCCCATTCAATCCACGAGGTAGTATACTTTCATTCCAGGAATAATTCTTAAGTAATTTGCAATTGTATTCTTAGCATCGCCCATGTTGAGGATCCCATGCAGATTCCCGTGCCGGAAGTTATATTGACCAAAACGCTGTGTGAATAACACTGAAGGTGAGAATAGTAGTCCGAATAATCCAAGTTATATGAAAAGATGTTTGACCCCAAATTTTTAATCATGAAAAAACTTTGCATCAATGTTAGATCCAATGAGAAAGAGCATTACAATTGGAATTTCAAAATGTCACCGTGGTATATTGACTGGAATAGTGATAATTAGATTATATAGGGATGTGAAACAAAGCAAATTGAAATAAACAACAAAAAAATGTAACTAGCAAGCAAAACATAACTAAAAAAAAAAAAACTGAAAATGTTAAAGGGTTTGTCTGATTTTGTTTATGCTTGGAAGTAGTCATATGGATGGGTCCACCTAAAAATGTCTGAAACTGCATTAGAATCGTTATTGGTGTGAAAATAGAAAGAATTCATAACTTTTAGCTTTCATTTTTTTTCCATCCATCAAAACTTATCAGTCTTTGTTTTATGTTCATCATTTCCATAAAAATGTATATAGCAGTTCAAAAAATGTCTTTCTAAAAATGATTTGTTATAATAATAATAATAATAATAATAATAATAATAATAATAATAACTAGCGGGATCTGTGGAAATTCCACAGCGGATTCTTTCATATGTAATGTATTGATGCTGGCATTCTGTGGATGTTCAGTGTAAATAGAGAGCTTCTGATATTATTGTAACTCTTTTATGAAAACTGCAAACATATTTATCTAAGATAACAGGGACGCTCGGCGTGGCCCGGTTATAAAATACGCTTACATATGATATTTTAATTCGTGCAAATTTCGTATACCTTATCATTTCTAGAGATACATTTTTTAAACTGCTATATAATGAGTTGTAGTATATTACTACTTCTACTACTACCGATAAGATAATAATGGTAATAATAATAACAGAAGCCTCCATTCAGTCTCCAGAGACAATGGATACCCTCCCCCATTAGAATAGGTGCATATGAAATTGTGAGACAAGGGTTGCACAATTTCCAACCACACCTCTCCTGAATCGGCAATACTTGAGTCCAGTAGAAATGAGACTGAGAACAATACCGAGATAAGCAGAGCTCACATACATCATCTGGAATTCCCGAACGTACTGACCAGGCTCAATGTTGCTTAACTTTTGTTATCTGTTGGTCAATGTGACTATGCTGTATATAATAATGATAGTAATAATAATAAGGAAAAACAATATGCATCAGCATGAACATGTACCACACCAAATAATCAAGAAAAGTTGAAGAGGATGAATAGACCAAGGAGAGAAAGCATGGACCAGATCACAAAAAGGACTGGCAACTTGGGAGGCTTATTACCAGCCAAATTCCAGTGATTACTAATGGTCAGCGCCAGTGAGAAGTCAATGGCAAGCGACCGTTCCGATGATCCAAATTTATTTGCAAAGCTTATCGAAAGAAGTGGCGATTATCAAAAATCTGGAGAGACTTGCTGTCACCCAGACCCCATGGAACACCACCAATTGTTGTTAGTGAGTAATCTCTGATGATGACTGTTGTGATTATTCTCAAAACAATTGTATGACTGGACATTATCTTTCAGATTAGGTCACATATAAATTAAGTAAGGTATAATACTCCAGGGTGAAGCATTACTGATGAGATGATTACCAAAGTACCCCTAACGGTGGTGAAACAAAGATTCTTGCACATTCATGAGTGAAACTTGATGGACATATTAGGCATTGACTGAATGTTATTCATATTGAATATGATGGTATTTTATAAACGACTAGAAGGCTTAACCAGAATTGCCTGAGCAAAAGAGTAACATAACCTATATCTCTCTCTTCCACCTTCCTGTTTTCCCTCTTCCCCACCACTCCTTTCTTTTTTGCACAACCCATTCCTCTCCCTTTACATGCACACACATACACACACACACATACATCCAAACATAACTCTAGTCGGCATAAGGGAAATAACGGTGAAAGAAAAGTCAGAGTTACTTCTTTTTTAGCTAGTGGCTAGAAAACACACTTCTTAATAACATTAAAAAATGTGTATGTCTTGATGATATTAAATGATATAAATATGCCCCCACACCTAATACAAAATCATTTCTTTAAATATTAAATTTTATTCATCAGAGGTTACGCTGATTTAAAAATATTAACTTTGTTGTTGTTTGTTGTGAATTTTTCTAGTTTTAGCTGGACATAGAAACAGATATTTGCCATTTATATGATATATTTAAAAATGTTATTAACAATTCCATCAGTGGCATTTATTTTTTAGTCACCCTGTAGTTTATGCTTTTTCTGTATTGCATGTTTAGGTCCGTTTTCTTCTTTTTGGTTTCTACGAGGTTTAATCTATTTTAATATTCGGTGACGATTTAGCATATGGAAATTTGAAACCAACCTTTATTGTAGCCACTGAGAAATGCTCGGAAACATAAGAACTTAGAAATTATTCCATGTTATTGACAGTACTTAACTAATTCTTCTGTTTTTTGTTTACCATTTCGACGAAGAAAAAAAAGAACATTAGTTAAAAATGAAAATATTGTGAGATAAAAAGTCTGGGAATTTTTATTCTCGCTAACATTTGACAATTCCATGAAAGAATATTTGTTCAGCAGTTTTTTTTTCTTCTTAAATGCCAGACGTTCTTAGAAATCTCGAACTTTTAATTTCTTTTGGGCTATTTTGATAGGGAAAGTGAATAAAGGAAAAAGCTACAAGTGAGAATTAAAACTTTTTTGTCTGATTCGTGAATGTTTAAAAAAAATAGTTTCTTTCTGTCTTACATTGACCATGTCCATCAAAATACTAGAGCAAAATGCTTAGGTCAAACTCGGGAATCTTGCTTCACTTTATTTATTTATTTATTTTTTTTTTACTATTGGATCACCACTTATCAAAGCCTAAAGCCACTAAAGGATAAAGGTTAATGCAACTGAAATGATTTCCGGCCAAAAGGTGAGAAACACTGTACAGTATGCAGATCGTGATGAAATAATTAGGTTATTATTAAGAAAGCCATTCTACAGATAGAGAATAGTTAAAAAGCCATTTCCCTATTTCCACCTGACAATACAAAAAAAAAAGATACCATAAGAATTAAATTTAACTTAACAATCCAATCTAAATTGAAAAAAATAGTATAACGTCCGTGTTTTACACACATATTTCCATGTAGACGCCCGAGACCTGCACATTGTAGACTCAGTCGCAAAGGAGACAAATAATATGAAAGAACTGCAACTCCTCTTTCAGGTTTTAAGAAAATAGCTTTATTCCTCATTCTCCCGCCACGCGGGACTTCTCGTTATGGACGTTACGTCACCCGCATCTCTAACGTGATCATACTCCATCTCTCTATCTGCTGTCCTCTCAAACATCCTCGTCTGCCTGTGCACATATTCTTTTTAGTCTTTTTCTTTTTCCCTACTGTGGCATACTTTTCACACAGCTCGGTACACATTTCCACGCCCTGTTGCAATAGAACGGTCCATAAACTGCACAATAATATTAATCAGACGTATAAACTGAGTTTGATTACTTATTAGCAGGTTTATGACAAGAATCTGATGACATTTGATTTAAAGACGATCAAGTTGCAATTAGGAAGGTAGAACTCCGAGAGTAATATGTTCTATAAGCGTAGTTTTTTTTTACATGGAGTTCACCACTTATCAAGGCACAATGGCCACTCAGGGATAAGGGTTATTGTGTGTACAGTAATCAAAAGGATAGTGTAGCATTGTAGAAATTGTGGATAGTGTAGTATTGGAGATGGTGTAGTATTGAAGAAATTGTGAGGTGTCATTGCTTAGGGGGGGCGGTTCATCAGGAATTTGTTTGTGTTGGACTTGAAGACATGCAGGTTGAAGTCGGGAGGGAAACAGGGAAGCGGAACAGAGTTCCACAGGCGTGCAGTTCTAAGAAAGAAGCTTTGTTCATGGTATCTACGTTTTGATTTAGGCACAGATAGGGAGTGGGGAAAATTATTGATGGTGTTTTTTGAAAAAGATTGGCGAGGGGGGACCAGAGAGCAGTACACGTAAATTCCTTTTGATTTAATTAATTTTGATTGGAGGAAGAAATGAATTTCATTTCAATTGTAGTAGACAGAGGAGTCCTTTTGTGAATGCCTTAGAAGGAGTAACCAGATGATGGAACTCAGTTGTGCACCTTCCATGGAAATAATAACAGAGTAAAAAGAGACTAATAGAGTCTCTTTTCTAGGTTCTGTACTCTGCCAAAGCAGGAAAGAGTATGCAGTGCAGCAGCTGCTTAGATGTTACGTATCTGACTCTTGTATATGGTGAGTATTGCTGGTGAGTAGAAAAGAAATTATAACCGCATAATAATTTAAAATAAAAGAAGATACTGGGAGAGAATCAACTGAGAATGCATGCACGAGTTTCAACATGAATCAGCATGGATAAATGAAGAAGAACAGGTGATTGCCTTGCCGGTTTATCGTAATGATTCATTATCCACAACCTTCCTTTTAAAACTGATTAATAATTCACAATTATTAATTTTTTTTACTCATACACACACACACACACACACACACACATATATATATATATATATATATATATATATATATATATATATATATATATATATATAAAATCTGTTAATTTGTCATTTTATATATATATATATATATATATATATATATATATATATATATATATATATATATATAAAATCTGAGTAGAAGTCTTAAGTAATTTTAAGAGTTCGGGTGCAAAACGCGTCAAATCTTATATATATATATATATATATATATATATATATATATATACTTACGTAATAATCACGTGGAAAATGGGAGACCATTTAGGAATTCCACATGCTCTATGCGATCTATACTTATCTCGACATTGTTTCCATTGGACCGAGCAGAAGTTTGGCTGGAGATTGCACAATCCTTGCCTCACAATTACACGTGCAGCTACTCTTACGAAGTTTATATATATATATATATATATATATATATATATATATATATATATATATAGAGAGAGAGAGAGAGATTGATAGATAAATAAATATTAATATATTTAAAATTAATGTATTTAATAAACCAGAAGTTTTCATAGGTAACGCGATAAATAATTCACATATATTAGAATAATAAATAAAAGCATTTAAGTATATACAAGTTCTCCCTTTTCTTTCTCTTTTTCTTTTTCCTTTTCTTTTTCTTTCCTCTTTCTGTTTCTTCGGCGTACAAACATTAAACGGACAATTTAAAAAAAAAATTATTTGCAATTTAATGTTGTTTAAAAAAAAAACGAGATTTGCGCAAGATCTCGTAATGTATGTGTATGTCTTCACTTCCGGTTATAAACAGATTGGTATCGGCTGAATAGACCTTAATATGGGGACCTAAACTGGTTCCCTATTATCAGGTTTGAAACCGACGGTACCGACGACTTGTCTAAACGTTCTTAAAATAAAAATATAAATAATACGCTCTTCTTTTTGGAATTGATCCTTATAATAGAGCACTCTGATGGAATCCTTTTTTGCCAAAATATAACTAAGTAACATATATATATATACATATATATATATAAGATTGTATTGATTCTATGTATATACAAGTGTATGCGTGTGTAAACTAAGGTATCTTATGAATATATCAGCAAGTGCTTTTTTCCCTCTTAAAGTGCTACATTAAATATGCTTCCTCTGTAAAGTCTCAAATCAATCAATAAGTTGTCTACCATTTGCTGGCACTAGTATTCATGCGTTTCTTTCACAGGATGTGTGTCAGTCTGCACAGGCATAAACATGTCTCCTCGAGCTATTTTTTAAACAGCTTCAAGACAAAGGAACTCGACAGTTCCATTCAAGCAACCTCAGCCAAAGTAGACTCGTTTACTTGCTCTAATTTTTGTATTTTCAATTTAAATATTGATTACTAGCAAATAGACTTTTAGAATTCAGTCATTTTTTTTTCAAAAATTTTTTATGGAAGAGATGTAAAGAAATAGAAATAAGCAGTGACGTTGCCTGCTTTCGCATAGTTGCTGCAATTATACTTATGATATGATCAATACGCAAGCTTGACTAGTGAGAGCATTGCCACTGTACTAAAAAAATATTCATCTGATAATTATAGTGGTAAATTGTTTATCACTCAATATTCTCTTGAAATTTGAGAGCCTCGTTGTGTTTTTTTTTTTTATACCTATATGTCTATAAAAGTGAGAATGTGTGCGTGAGGACAATTCTCAACCTATATACTCGACGGATTTTTGATCTACACACTTAAAATTTGGTATATAGGATATTCAGACAGGTGGCAAAATGTTTAATCTGTTTTCATCTGAAAAAAAAAGAGCTGCTAAGGGGTCCAAATAGAAAAATTGGTACGTGGTAGGGGTCGTCAGATGTTAATCCGTTTGTCAAGTGTTTCACGAATGCGCATCCATGAATGGTTCACATTATAAATTCCTTATGTTAAGAATAGGTAGGTTTGAAAACACTTTTTAAAGAGCGTGTCAAGTCGGCCTGGTTGGTAATGGCTGTTTTACTTAATGTACTGTCTTTAAATTTTGGTTTCAATCTCAACCCGGGTATATATATATATATATATATATATATATATATATATATACTTACAACAATGCTTGCATACACACATACACATCTCTCAGTTGATGTATGCATTTAATATAATGTTTTATAATATTTATGCATATTTTACGATCGAGCAACGCCGAACAGCCTGCTAGTATGTATGTATATATATATATATATATATATATATATATATATATATATATATATATATATATATATATATATAGTGCAAAGTTTTGTTGAAAATTCAAAGACTCACGTTTTCTTTTTTATAACCTTTTATTTCCTGGATTTTCCATTACAGCTGTTTCATTAATGAGTGGTAATTTTACGCTTTATGTTTTCGTAAAAATATCCTGTCCCCCAACAACTTCTTCAGATGTTTATCCATTAGATTTTTACAGAAATATATATATATATATATATATATATATATATATATATATATATATATATATAACATGTCGGTTAAAAGATGAGACCCGTGCAATATTTTTATTTTTTAAATAAACATTTATTTAAAATGTCTAATTTTCAGCAAATATGAAAACCCCCTCATCAAGACGGTTTAGACAATACGTTTTCCTTTTTTCTTACTTGCCATGATAGTGTTTGGCGCAGTGTGTAGTTATCAAAAACAAAGGTTGTGTCGTCCAGTTCCATGTGTTAACGCTCGATCAAGTGCACATGTGTAAAGATTATCACAAATCCACTGTTAAGAAGCACGGTAAAATGGAATTTAAAAAATCAGACATATGCAATATATTTATTATTTGAATATACCAGCTTAATGCGGGTACTGGTCTCCCGCTTTATGGTTTTTTTAAACAAAGATTTGCTTCTCCTAGAAAGGCTGCCTTCACCACGGCTTACTGAAGCTCTATCCACCCCAACACACACACACACGAACACACATGGTGCTAGTTGGTCGTTGACCCCGAAAAAGAGTTCATTCGCCCTTTGGAAGGTCTTGTTTTTAATCCTTCAGGGAGACTAGCCACCTTCCTCACCAAACAAGTCTGGTGGGGGAACCAGTTTAGTCGCTCGTGACCCGAGCAGTAGGCAGGTAGTAATGGGTTACATGGTTCCAGTAGCATATGACATGACCTGACATACATACATACATCTTATATGACCTGACATACATACATATGATATCACCTGATATACATACATACATACAAATGTTTATTAAAAATTTCCAATTATATATATATATATATATATATATATATATAATGGACTCTCACCATGTTCGATGCATGAAGTCCATAAATCCACCCTGTTATACTCTGCTTTAATGTCTGTACCGCAGATGTGTCACAAGTCTAGCCCTGTTCCCACAAACTAGGCCACACGATTCACTAGTGACTGATTGATTAGGCACAGTTCCTATTCATGCTCTACGAAAATTGGCTTGACAATATATCTTTGATTGAAGCATTGGTTTGCCTACTTATTTTTTTTTCCAGAAAGCAGAGTGAGCAAATTTATGAACTATCCATACAATGAGTTGTTGGCGTTTGTAGAACCATTCACACTAATTGATACAGTAGCTTACATTAATTGGTGCAAATCTGTCACATAATCAATGATTAACTGCACGTTGTTAGAGTTTTTCATCTTTTTTTAATTTTTTTTTATTCAATTTTCACCCCAAACAAGGCACAGTGCCACTTTGAAGCAGGGGGCTACTATCAGGGACTTAATTAGCGGGGTCATTATGAAGGGAGATGTTTGTTAACATTACACTTGAACTTCTGCATATCATTGCAGTTGGGAAAGCAGAATCCCGGAAGTGAGTTCCAAAGACCCACAGTTCTGGGAAAGAAACTATTGGAGTAAAAGGCTTTCTTGCACCTAGGGATGTCTACTGTAAAGGGATGAGACTTAGTAGCTTGTCGGGTTTGTCGGGGGTAGTTACGTCAGGGAGGTACAAGTGTTTGCAGTTCGTCAGAGCATTCACCATTAAAGTACTTGTAGAACAGGCAGAGGGATGCAACATCTCGTCGATGGGACAGAGGCTGAAGCCTAGATGACAGTTCAGGACCTATCAGGTTGGCAACTCTCTTTTGAACCCTGTCCAGGAGCGAGAGACAAGCAGCAGATGCACCAGCCCAGATGTGACAACAGTACTCCATACATGAGCGAATGGTTGCCTTATAGAGGTATAGGATACTGTCATATCTTTTAGGTAGACGGTTGACCTAGACTGAACAGTTCATTCCTGCCCATAAAGAGAGGTACACAAACTTGGTAATTTTATATATCTCCATATATAATATTTTGATTACAGAAATTCCCCTCTGGACCAAAATACCGCAGATTTTCAACAACCGATGCCACATACAAATTTAAAACTAGACTATTAGCCACTACCTTATGTAACTTTAGAACGCCATTTAATACACATTTAGTCGTTAAAAGAAAATCCTACATTTCATCTGAGGAGCAACACCATCACAATCGCGACATTTTTAGAGGAAGGAATTCCTATTTTTACACCATATATAATAAGCCCTCCTACAGCCTCTAGTCAAGGTCGTGAGGAAACATACATATTCTTCGTAACTGAATCATAAACTCCTAGACATAACAATCTTTCCATTTCCCAATTCAAAGATAATAAATTCTTCCTTCTCAAATTCAGCCCATTTTCATTGGCTGAGAGCTGACAATTCGATTATTCCGGAACCTACCTCTTAATACAGAACATTTCAAATATGGTGTCCCTCCCTACAATCGTTTAAATAAATAAAAAAAAAACATAACTGTTTAAATAAAAAAAAAAACACAATAATGATAGCCAGGCATAAATATAAATTAAATAATAATAAACTTACACTAACCAATGCACATATTAACAACACACCACTATCTACCCCTCCCCCCAAAAAAACAAACCCTGAAAAAAAAAAATATATATATCATTGTTCAGTTTTTGATTTCGCAAACCTTATACGATGCTATTTTTATTTTTTTTTACTTTGTTCTTAACGGGGCGTTTTTTTTATCACTTTTATACTTATTTTACATTTACTTTTAATGTGAGCGATTTAAATTTCTTACATATTTTCCTACGATTAGCTAGATTTCAATCATGTTACTTGTCTGCATAGGTTTTCGACTAAAGAGAGATTGTGTGTGTGTGTGAGAGAGAGAGAGAGAGAGAGAGAGGGAGAGTTAGGAAAATTATACACAAAGAGAGAGGAAATAAAAACTTTAACGATGCCAAAAACGATTTTTTTTAATTACCTTTTTAATTGATTTTCTTTAAAGCAAAGTCTTCCACTATTGGTATTAATGATAAAATAATAAATATCTATCAGTAAAACTAAAATCGATAAGTCATACTCCACAAGTGCATTTTTAAATTCGAGGAAATATCTGCACATTTAATAAGTTTTTACGGTAATTGGGAAAGATAAAACTCTATACTTAAATACGAAAAGATCTATGAGGAATTGTAATCAGGAATTTAGTATGAAATCTATAATTATATCGAAATCATGAAAAATATTGGAATCGTCCCATCACTAATACATATATATATATATATATATATATATATATATATATATATATATATATATATAAAATATAAAGCTGAATGTCTTTCTCTCTCTCTCCGTATGGTCACGAATAGGCTCCTATATGGTTGACTATTTAAAAAAAAACTGATTACATATAATGATAGAAGATTTATCGAGACACAGGAATGGATATGTTATATCTGGCAGAACACTGGTTCATTAAAATTGTGGGATCTGCGTTTGCACATGGTCCACAAAGTATGGAAATAAAAAATTTAAAAATTAAAAAACCTTTACAAGTGTTTTTGATATAGATGCACATGAGAATACTTTGATAAGTATGTTTTAACTTAAATAGGGATGGTATAATAAAATTGTGGGGTCTGCGTTCGCGCCTGGCCTCCATGGAATGGAAATAGGCACAAACTTTAATAAAGACTTTTCATATAATTATCAAAGTATACTTACGCAGATAGATGTTTCAGTTTGAAGAGATATGGTATAATAAAATTATGGGGTGTTCGTTCACGCCTGACCTCCATAGAATGTAAATATGCCACAAAGTTTAACAAGTTTTTTTAATATAGATCCACAGAATATTGTGATAAGTGTTTCAGTGTGAACAGGTATGGTATAATAAATTATGCGGTTTATCTATTTTATTTTTACTTTCATCATATTTTGCTTTGGTTTTGATACCTCCAAATTCGAAGCTATCTCTTTACTACCCTTCCTTTTCATAACCTATCATACTTTCGTAAATCAGAGTCCATTTTCTGTAGGCTGTTTTTGAACCCAGTCAACGACGGGTACTTTTCCTCGTATATATATATATATATATATATATATATATATATATATATATGTAGTATTTGTTGTTGATCATATATCTCACCATCTAGGTTGATATGATACCTTGCTAATATCTCAGTTTATTTGCATATAATATCATCTTAGCATATCGCGAAGTTATCTCCGTCTAATCTCTCTTCCACGTTTGTTTATGTAATGCATATCTTTCTCTGTATCATCTAAGATATTTTTCATCAACCCATCGTCTAAATATTTACACGTTTTATGTGTTTTAACCAGCAAAACATGGCCCCTGAGGCAAGTTTTTAACCCGAAAACTATTATAAATATAAATAATACATGCATACATGATGATTGCAACGTCTTGTCAGACGAGTGCCACTCCCTCAGACACTTAAAATCTATGAGCCCAAAAGTGACTTCCATCGCCACAGGACCATTTTAACAGACAAATACCCGAGGGAGTGTCTATACACAGATGATGTTACAGAGTCTTAGCTTTGTACGACAGCTAAGTCTCTCTCTCGGTTTAAAATATTGAGATCCAGCAACAAACAAGAGAAAGATAGCCAGCAACAAGTTAAACTGCAGACCAGTTTAATGCGGGTACTGGTCTCCTGCTTTATGTTTTTTTAAATCAAAGATTTGCTTCTCCTAGAAAGGTTGCCGTCACCACGGCTTACTGAAGCTCTCTCCACCCCAACACACATGGTGCTAGTTGGTCGTTGACCCCGAAAAAGGGTTCATTCACCCTTTGGAAGGTCTTGTTTTTAATCCTTCAGGGAGACTAGCCACCCTCCTCACCAAAAAAGTCTGGTGGGGGAACCAGTTTAGTCGCCGGTGACCCGACCAGTAGGCAGGTAGTACTGGGTTACATGGTACAAGTAGCATATATGACCTGACCTGACCTGACATACATACATACATACCTATATTTAATAATGTTACCCCTCTCTATCATCTTCGCTCACTCGCATAAACGCTAGACTTATCAGGCGGTCTCAGGAAGTATTTTATCAAATTATTTTCTTTGTTTTATAGCAATTAAAAGAAAATTTGAATTGTTATGGTATCATTTGGCAATTAAGTTATTAATAAAACGAACATGTTATAAAACTCCAACTCATTTTGTAAAGATAATGATTTGATCTCTTTTCATAGACTCATCAGATGTAAATGAATTCTACAAAATACAGAATTGCTTCATATATATATATATATATATATATATATATATATATATATATATATATATATATATATATCCCCGTAATTTTTGGCACATTCAATAGTTCCCCATCAGAACTCTTTACTTTCGACATAGTATTATTTTTACGCTATCGATTTTCTCGTGTTGAGATGATAGCTGAAAGAGCTCTCGAGAGACTTCTGCCCATTATATTTTAAATATATATTAAATCGCGATATATCCAGACAGTCGTGCAAGATGGGGAAGCAGTAAGGGGTTTAGGCTAATTACCGTGGAGTCCCGATTTCGAATCTTGTTAAATTCAGCCTCTCTGATGAGTCGTACACGACGAAACACGTGAAAGAGGATAATTATATTTTAAAAATAATATATATACCGCTCCTAATGTGGAGGTACCAAATTGGTTAAAGGGAAAATTATTCCTAACTCGCATTAAGGTAAAAATGCACTTTCGTAAATAATGTAATTCATTCAAACCATATCGCTAAACGAAAAACCAAAAAAAAAAAAACAACAACATATATATATATATATATATATATATATATATATATATGCGTATGGGGGTGGCTCAGAGAATAAGGGATGAGAGTGAAAGGTTATATTTTTTATTCAGATTTTAGCTGATGTCACTCAAATCATATATATATATATATATATATATATATATATATATATCATTTTTGATCGCATTACAAGATAATAATAGATGGAGAATTGTCTTTATAATAATATATACGTAATCTGCGTTAATTAAAATATCTTATTGAAGCGAATCTTACGACGGAGCAATGCTAGGGGAACTCAAGTATATATATATATATATATATATATATATATATATATATATATATATATATATATATATATATATATATATATTACTATAAGTAAAATATGAAAACAAATAAGAAAATTTAAAAAGATCATGACCAAAATATGTAGACAGGAATTCATATTATTTAATAAAACATGCCTATATCTATCTATCTATCTATATATATATATATATATATATATATATATATATATATATATATATATATAAACAAAAAATGAAAATAAATGGATCCATGCAAAATCTAAATCTACCAAACAAACAAGTTTTGTAAAAAAATTATTTAAAAAAAAAGGACAGCTTTTACATTACTGCACATACTTGTCTGTCAAAGTGGAAAAGACATAATTCCATTACCAGAATTTCGAGTGTAGTTCTATCTCTCTCTTCTTGCCCGAATGCATTCGAAGAATAGCCATTCGGATCTCCTGGCAGACTATTTGGAACCAAAACTCGCCTTCTTTTTTTTTTACTTCTGGATTTATTTATACTTTATATAATTTTTGTTGTTATTGTTGTTCCTTTTTCTGCAGCGTGTTGATGGGATAATCCATAGAACAAATCCAACATCGCCGCCCTCCCCACCCATTCATTTCAATTGCTTCTGTCAATATTCCATGTCCTCCTTTAACCAAAATCAATGTTGACTCTACATTTCCCCACAAGACACGACCGTTTAATGCTCTGAGCTGCTTCCTCTCTCCTTTACTACAATCTGCCAATATTCTGTAGTTGGACAGCACTCATCAAGTCGGAACATGCATTTTAGTAACATTTTGGCAGGATCTTGGAAGCAGCTTCGGCTGAGGGTGAGGAAGCGTTCGATGTTGTACGCCAATTGGATGCAATTTAATGACAATCATTAAACGAAAGACCAAGAAAAGCACGACAATAGGGCCAGAATAGGTCAAAGAGTAAAACTGAAATCTAATGGCGCTCTTAAAACATGCGACTGCAAGAATCAATTTGGGTAATGTTTAAAGGTCGCGGTTAAAGAAAAACGAGAGGAAAAATGCTGTATATACTACAAATAGCTTTATGTTGTTGCTTTTGGTTATATATTGATAAATGAGGAATAATTTCCATTAAAAATCCATTTAGCATTATGCAGGTAAAATCGAGAAAAGCAGGCTTGAAATGTGTTAACATTATGCAAATAAACTAAATAATAAAAAAAAAATTAAAAAATGGACACTCACTTTCACCTGGTGTCGTGTTTATCTAAAAATGAAACTCAAATTTTCATTCGAAATGATTCCTCATTTGATAAGGATTAATAATATTCAACAAAAACAACACCAGAAAACCATTCTAATGTCGATATTTTTTCTAGCTGTCTTCTGTGGCTGCGATCTTTAAATATTACTTTAATGTGTGACTAATGTGTGACATAACCTTTCACACTGATGTTTAGATATGAGATCGACTAATGATATGCTACTAAACTGTGGCATTAACAAAAAACAAAAAAAAACGTACATTTGACTCTGTTTATAAAGAAATCCCATTGTCTCTTAACTTTAAGCTTTAAAGAATTCAATTTCGTGTTGAGGTTGGATTTCAATTAATTGAACGATTATCAAATTCTTATCACAATAAAAAAAAAATAAAAACATATTTTAAAAACATAAAACAAATGAAATGTACAATGATTACTATTCAAACATTTTAAGAATAATAGTTAACTATATTTAAAGTATAATGCTTTAGTGCTTTGAAATTATCCTAACCATGCATGTGGATATTCACAAATTCGTGTGAATGTTAACGTGAATTTGTGAATATCCACATACGTTCGCATGTTCTCTCTCCATGTATTAACTTTAAATCTATAAACATAAAAACATTAAACTTTACAATGCCAACACCCTGACTACGATCTAAACTTATATAACTGAAAAGGAGGGATTCATAGGTACTTACACAAAAGTATTTTTAAAATAAGCACAAGTGCCAATAAAAATGGTCAAAAGGTGATCGAGTTATGTTAAATCTATAGGAGAAATGCATCCACTAATTCATTATATTTATATATATATATATATATATATATATATATATATATATATATATATATATATATATATATATATATATATATATATATATATATATATATTAGCAGGCCACCCGGCATTGCTCGGTCCTAAAACATTCACTTTTATAGATGTATAGATTATATTGAACCCAATATATAATAATGATTTAAATGACTTGTGTACCACCACCGAGAATCGAAACCAAAACCTTTAGCTTACGATTTACATTTTCCTTTGACGTTAATGCCTGAGTTATGAAGATATGTTTGCTGCAAGGCTCAAAATTAAACCATGAACCAATAACTATTACGTTACGCATGCAAATTCGTAATGCCATCGTCGACCCTCACCTGGAAAATTCCATTTTTTAAATTGCCACACTTTTGCACTGATTTTCCTCAGCTAAAACCCAAATATAAAGTTTTGCATTGGTTCAAATACCCTATATAATAAGTTTGATGTCTGTAGACCAAAAACTAACAGAGGAGTTTGGTAGGCAAAATTTTTTAAACAAATATATCCGCATGCATAAATATTTATAGAGGCAGTTTTTTTGTTTCCTTCAAAATTTTTTCGCAAATATTTTACAAGTATAAATCATGTAGAATATCAGCATGAATATAATTACACGTAATGGTAAACTAAAGATGATCATCTCATAAGAAAACCGAAAAAACTAATAGTGAAATAATTCAAATTAATGTTTAAAATAATATGCAAATTAACTAGATCTTTTGCAGATGAATGCACTTTCATGAATCATATATAACAAAGTTGTATTTCCTTTTTAAATAAACAAAAAGAAAGGAGTTTTAATACGAATAGCAAAACCCCAAATTCATAGGAGTATAGACATATGTAAACTAAGCAGAGTCCAAGTTTCTCACGTAATCAATATTATGCTTTGAAAATTTAACGCCAACAAAAATTCATGTTTCAGAACTTTTAATAAGAATATCCTCTCCAGCACAAAAGAAATCACCTTCACATTTCATTAGATATGTAACAAATGCAATTGTTAAATGATTATAAACACATAAAAATAACCCAGTAGCATTTTATACTTATTGCTTTTTTATGGCTGGCTGTAGTAATTTCAGAGTCAAATGTTGGAATTATGAAAAAAAAAAATAATAAAGCAAAACACTTGCAGTATTCACTAGTGTTTATAGATTTAGAGTGCTTCATTTTTTTTTATTTGTAGAATTGAGGTGAGATATTTCCTTGTGTCATCAAGATACAATTCAGCTTGAAACATTTTATTTTTTAACAAACAAACACACACACACACACACACACATATATATATATTATGATGCTGAAGGTCTGTGTGTGTGTCTGGTTACAAATAGGCTCCTATGTGGTTGACTATTATAGAAAACTGATCACATATAATAATAAAAGATGTATCGAGACACAGGAATGGGTATGTTTGATCTAGCATAATGATGATTCATTAAATTGTGGGGTCTACGTATGCACCTGGACCACAAAGTATGGAAATAAAAAATTTAAAAATTAAAAAAAAAAACGTTTACAAGTGTTTTTGATATAGATGTATATGAGAATACTTTGATGAGTATGTTTTAACTTAAAAAGGGATGGTATAATAAAATTGTGGGGTCTGCGTTCGCGCCTGGCCTCTATAGAATGGAAATATGCACAAACTATAATAAAGACTTTTCATATCTATCTGCGTATGCTTTGATAATTATATTTCAGTTTGAAGAAATATGGTATAATAAAATTATGGGGTGTTCGTTCATGCCTGACCTCCATAGAATGTAAATATGTCACAAAGTTTAACAAGGTTTTCTTAATATAGATCCACAGAATATTGTGATAAGTGTTTCAGTGTGAACAGGCAGGGTATAATAAATTATGGGGTTTATCTATTTTATTTTTACTTTCATCATATTTTGCTTTGGATTTGATACCCCCAAATTCGAAGCTATCACTTTACAGCCATTCCATTTTATAACCTATCATATTTTCATAAACCAGAGTCCAGCTTGGGAACTGCACACACACACACACACACACACACACACACACACACACACACACACACACTTATCCAGGGACACATGTATCGTCGTTATACGATTAATCAGCGTGGCTAAACCTAGTGAAATTCGAAACCAGGACTCCAGACTTCTAGGTAGTAGTTTTGAAGTTAGCTCGAATCAACTACACTGATAAGTCGTATAACAAGGAAACACGTGTTCGTGTATAATTATATTTTAATATACATATAGATATATATGAGTGTGTGTGTGTGTGTGTCGATTCCGACAAGTTGGTAGCGAATCAATTGTATTACAAAATAAAAATTTTTGAAAATTTCTTCTCTAATAAATTTATGATTACTGATGTTCATCTATAAAATTGAATACGATCAGGATTACTATATTCTGTACACTTGATCAAACTCTGTGACGTATATAAATCTGCTTATTATACTGAGCAAAATGATAGAACACAGTTACAAATGAATAAAAGAGCAGAATTATTTATCAAAAGTGGGTTTAAATCTATTTTATGCAAATAAGTTTTCGGAGTAATCTTCTAGAAATAGGAAATTTTATTATTTTTTTCAAAGCCAGACTGTTTTTGTTTGATTGTTTTTTTTTGTTTTTTTTTTTTAGAAGCGTTGGATTTTCTACGCATTAGAAAGCAACATTTTGTCTAACTTTGACCTTGTGTCTAGATAAGCAAATAGGAGTATTAATATTATTGATAAATTCTTTTTTATAATTAATTTCAATTTCATTTTATCTTTTTATGAAATAAGAATTTAAACCAAGAATTGTGCTGGAATATGTGTAACAGATATTAGTTTTTTTACATTGAATACAATTGGTTGATTGACAGATTAGTTATTACTGAATAGTGGCTTCTTTGTTCAAAGGGCAAAAGTCGTCTCGCATTGTGTGAATGATACTAGCCATAACACTTGGTATAGAATTAATCACTATTGGTTGTTTAATTGTCATTATTTTTTTTCTTGATAAAAAAAAATGACGATGATGAGCAAACAGGTTGGAATTAATCGATCAATCAAGAAAGAAACAACTTATTAAGAAAACAAAGTACAACATATTCAATGGTAAGATTTATCGATAAAAAGTGATAAATCCAGCAGAAAAATATTATATATATATATATATATATATATATATATATATATATATACATATACACACACACACATGGTACTAGTGCACTTATTGATCCGTGCTGAAATAATAACGTTATTATTTAAAAAAGCCATTCTTAACATGGGGAGGGGACAGTGTTTTGTACCTATTCTATACTTTAAACTTACAATTGAATAAAAAAACATATCATAAAACTTTAATTAAACTTAGAAATACGATTTAAAAAAATAGCGCGGATCAGTAAGTGCACTCGCACCATATATATATATATATATATATATATATATATGCAGGGAGACCCGACTTTGCCCGAGATTGACTGATGGCCAACAAATGCTTCACACTACTATATTTTTATTGTCATCAAAGAAATCCGTGAAATCGGCCCCTTTTAAATCAAATCGATTGATTGCCTGCTCTAGTTGGGAACCCATTGCGGTGCACCAGGAGGAAGCTTTACATGCTTCTCCGTAATGACTTAGTCCACAATACATTGTAGTCTACATTGCACTGTAGAGAATCTACTGTTGATTTTATAAAATTTATTTTTATACATTTAATGACTTAAATTAAAGTCTAAAAGGTAAAAGTCAAGTATCATTCTTCAATTGTGCTCTAAACAGAAACATTCATCTCGAACGCGCCTCTGGCATATCAAAGAATCTACTATCGGGCCTTTTGGCTTGTGTGGTAATAAAACTTCTCAAATGCACTTGTGATGTTAAGCTGGATAAGGTGTCAACTTTGGTCGAAATCGCCTGTTTCTTCTTTCATCGGATTATTTTGATAATCGATACTTATTGAAGATATCTCAATACAAAACCTTTCTAGGAACACTGCCAGCAACGTAAAGTACTTTTGTTTGAAATTTCATAAAAATCGGCCCAGCTGATTTCGAGCCCACAGTGAACAAACTGATACACAGACACAGCAAAGTTCCTTCCATAAAATAGTAGAGATATATATAGTCTTGGAAGTTTCTCAACCTTTAAAACTATATAAATTTCAAAAGAGAACAAAAAAAAGCAGTGTTAATCCCAAGTTCTTTACTGAAAATTCCTTTTCTTGTAAGTCAATCAATCTCTTATAATCATTGAATACAGCCCCCTAGAATTTAAGCTAGTCTTCATATTTTTGTAGGAATCATCAGTTGTTTACTCTGAAAAACTGTTTTGGAGATTTAAAAACAAAACCGTATTTTTTCTCATGGCTTCCCAGCTGTATTGATCAGACACCATTTCCTTAAAAAAACAAAAAAAAAACAGAAATTTTGGTTCATATCTAGTTTTTTTGTTTTTTTACTCCAGATTATTTTTTAGGACCCATTCTATGTCCAACGAAAGAAAAAAATGCTGCCTTTCATTGTGTGCATTATACCATCCATAGCTATTGGCGTAGAATTAGTTACTACTGCTTCTTTTATATATATATATATATATATATATATATATATATATATATATATATATATATATATAATCAGGTTTTCAATCAGACTCGATTTGTGATGGATCAAAGATCTTAAATACTGGAGAAGAATTGGAAATTTTGATTTTTTTGCAAGGTCGCTCCCAATCAAAGAACCGAAGGAGAAAAAGAGACAAAAATATAAAGAGGATGAAACATTAAGGAAATAAACATATTTACTGTCAAACACATTTTGTACAAAAAGCGTTCTTTGTAATAATAACTAGCAATGACCCAGAGAAATTCTGCGGACTGTTTCTAATTCTATATTTGTTGCGAATCAAACATTGTTCTTTCTATTTCTTTTCATTTCCTTCCTCGTTTTTTCTATAGCAAGTCCCCTACTCTATCCACCTTCTCTTGCTGATGTTTCATCTGTTCTGTTACGTTAGGTTCAGCAGATACTCATGCAAAATACGAAGATGTACGAGGTGCCTTCAATAAGTTTCCAGACTTTTTTTTATATGGCCACTTTGATTGATAGTATATACATGAAATCTTAGTCTGTGCTGTGACCGCCTCCGGGAGCAGTAAAGCTCCCCATTGGGGGGGGGAGATTAAGACACCCGAAACAATAGATAAGGCCGGGCAACTATGTTTGTATTAACTTTTAAGCATTATTGCGTGCCCGGGCAGCGGCGGGTAACCTTGCTGAAGGGAAGGATTTATTGTTTTGTAAAACAGACATATACTTTTATTGTTTGGGAAAAATGACAAGTGATGTCATTTGGAAAGCTAGAACGAAATATAATTTCGTTCTTGGCCTGGCGAAACCCAACTCAAGGACGTCTGGCTTCTGCGTGCAAGGCCACTCCGGGGTCATTGTGTTAATCTCTCTAATCGTGTGAACAGAGTTGGGCTGTAATCACAGATTCTCGGGCCATGAAAGAAATCGGGCAGCCCCGGAAATTATGTACCTGCCAGTGATTGGCCAGGCGGCTTACCCAGATACAACCGTTTCCTCGAAATATAAGTGAATGCTCACGCCAAAAATCTCAGAATAGAGTTGGAGCCAAGTTTAAGCGAGACAAAATCAGATTGAAGGATCATCGCCACACCCCTATCTCGCTGCCGTTCATCACTACCGAGAGACTAAATCTAATTGGGACTTAAAAGTGTTTGTAAGAAATCGAACTGAACAAGTATACATATGTGACTACACTTTGTAAATTTCTTTTGAATCAATTGAGTAGAATAGAGATATCTGAGTTTGTCTTCTTTTGCCTGCATGAGAAATTATCGGGTTGATATGCCGGTTTTCACTGAAAATAATGAGGCCTATGGTGCAGAAGAATCCTCTAGAGAACTCTTGGAGAAAAGAAGAGCACGACCATTGTGACTTGGATGGAATCAGAGTTCACAAGTCCCCTTCGAAATAATCTCCTCCGGCTGCAATGCACTTGTTTTACCGCTCCAACAAATTCTGGAAGGCCTCATTTGTGTGTATGCCAATGACCCTTGTGACAGCCTCTTTCATCTCAAGTTTCTCATAACGACAGTCTCTAAGGTTTTCCTTAAGCTTAGAGAATAACCAATTTCACAGGGAGCAACGTTTGGGCTCTAGGAAGGTTAAGAAATTGACTTAATGCCCATCTTGGTCAGATAGTCTTTGACAAGATGGAGTTGTAGACTGGTGCATTCATGCAGAGCTTCAGCATTTTCAATTCCTCGCGAATAATTGTGTGTACAATTCTCACACAGACATCAAACTGTGCAATTATCATCTCTATAGACACACGACGTTTTTAATCCATAAAATTCGTTATTTTGTCAATCAATTCTGGTGTTCTGACTTTCTTACACCTATTACACACATTTCATCATCCCTGCCTTTCTTGAATCTCTTATTCCACTTAAAAACTGATGCTTGATTCCTGCAAGATAATCCAAATACATTCTAAAGTATTCCATACGTTTCTATAGTTTTTTTTTTCAAGTTTAAAACAGAATTTTATTGCATATCGTTCTTCTGAAGTGCCCTCACATCTAGATTGCATTGTTGAAATTCACCAGCTGTGACAATCAAGTTTTAGTAGAGTGTATTCAAATGCATACTGTAACTGTTCATTGGAACACGAAATCATAAAAATTAGTTAATCATCTCATAAGATATATAGCTATTACATACAGAATTTTCAAGAGTCTAATAAATTTCCGAACATTTTTTTTTGTACAGGCATTTAAAATTTTCGTAAAGGAACTTTGTAAATACACATGATATAACAAGAAAAAGGAATCCATGCAAAGAAATTTAAGTTATCTTCCCTGAGGTTAGTTGAAATAAAAAGTCAAACGATGCAAGACCATGTCAGTAAGGAGGTTGGTTCAGTTTGGTGATTTTCTTTTTAGCGAGGGAGTACCAGATTCTTAAGGCGTGTGAGCAGGTGTATTGTCATGGTAAAAAGAGAAACGTAAACTAAAATACATGAAAAAAAAGTGGTCATCACCAAAAACTTAAGATGTTTCTACTCTATCTTGTGAGATAAGAAGAAACTCTTAATATCTCTCTTATATCCAAAATTCACACAACAAACACGAGTCCATATGCTAAAAGAATACCAGTTAAAGGACCGATAAAATAAATTCCCCGAACTGAATAGTTTTGCACCACTTTTATGTCTATTTATAACAATTATTTATGGCACAATCAATATATATAATTACATCCGACACAATCACGTTGCCACACCGGTTCTTGCCAGATCACTGAAGTTAAGCAACGTTGAGCCTGGCCAGTATCGGATGGTTGACCAATTGGGAAGGCGAGATGTTGTATGTACTGCAAGGTAAAAATACCAGGTTGGGAAACTAGCACTGTCTATCCTTCTCTTGAGGGTAGATAGGTCTCTCTTAAGCCTAGGTAGGCAACCCATTTAGTGATGACGTCACGATAAAAAATACCCTTGATCGCCTTGGCGAAGTATCAAGTATTTCCAGCCATTAGAAAAAACGTGAAAAATTCCGTGGAATTTATTCACGTTTGACCTGCGCCTACTGGCATTGGATGAAAGAACAACAACATAAAAATTTTGAATTTTTGCATTGTTGGAATAAACGTCCGATGAAAGTAATTAATGCACCAAGGTCGAGTGATACTAATTGTGAAAGCGGTTTTCTCCAGTTTAATCAAAATTGGCGATGAAATACTTTCTCATAGTGTAGACCTTTTTCTGGTACAGGTGTAAATAATAAGTCCTGAGATGTCTCATAGTAACTATTGAGGAAACGCAGATAATCACATAATCATTGGGAATCAAGGGAGAAATGGTTAAGCTTTTTGAGCCTGCTTTCATAGTTAGCTCTTGCACTATTTATCGAATGCTGTCAAGTCTAAGGTCCAGAATTATTATTCCAATTTTGATAAAATCCATTAGCTAATTTTGATTCTAGAAAATGGTTCAAATTTGAGGTTGAAAATTAAAGCATCTTAAGAACAAACTGATGTTTAGGCTATCTTGTTTTATTCATCTATAATGACTATACATAAAATCTAATGCAAATCTGAAATATTCGAATTTTCAAATGGGAGGATGTGCCATATAACGCCCCATAATAACTCTTTGAAATGCTCCAAAGAAACTAAAATTCAGTGGATATTTACTAATACATGTCTAATACTCTGTGATAAAATTTCACAAGAATCGAACGAATTTGAATTATTACAAATAGCTTCCACACCCTTTTTTCTCGCTCATGTTTCCGAATTCATTATAAAAATATGTAAACATATTAACTAGTGATGGTACGATTCCAATATTATTCTCAATTCTGATACAATGATTCTGTACAAAATTTCTGATTTCAACACAATTACCGATTCCGATTCTCTAAATATTTAAGTATAGAATTATTATTTTTTACCGATTTTTTCAAACGTAAAAACACTGTTATGAAAGGAGGTGATCTATAGATTTTAGTTTTACTGATAGCTTAAAATCAGTAAATATTTATTATTTTACAATTACTACGAGCAGCGGAAGATTTTGCGTTAAACAAAATAAAATTAAAAAAAAACAATTGAAAGAATACTTTTGGCATCGGAAAATAGGCATAATTTTTTTCCGATTCTGATTAATTGCCCCAACAGTAATCTTTACATAACTAATTCAATGATATAACCTACCAATATTTAGCTAAATTTAGCTAATAAAAGACAAATCGAGCACTGACTAGTGGCTAACAATATTTATAATATTAAGAAATTACTTACCAACGGCGCCTACTTCTTGTCAAGTAGTTAAAATTTCTGACTGTTTACTTTCATAGGATAGAACTTGGCTTAAGATGGGTGCTAATCTCGTCATACATAAAAGTTGGGATATGAAAAAAACAGTTTGTCTGTGGATGATTATATAGAAATTGTGAAGACGATAGAATATCGATCAAGTGGAGCTAAGTTTTTTTTTAAGTTTTAGGCGGAGTTATCTCCTTCTTTTTACCTCTTTTATGTGAGTGCTGGTGTGGAGACATAAGAACAGGACGAGATAGACACTGGCAGGCGCCAACAAAGAGATAAATTCGAACCAGAATAAATGAAAATGGAGATATGTGAATTCTGTCTGATAATTGTGACACACAAACTCAAAAATAATATCAGACTAATACTGATATATTAAATTTGTATCATTCTATGTGTTGCCGGCTTGTAAATAAAATGCCTACATTAAGTCAACTTGTAATTATATGCAAATACTGAGCCGTGTGCGAAATGACATCACAGTAAGGAAAAAAGAACACGACTATAAAAAGGAGAGAGATCATATTAGATCACGTTTTATTCTGAAAGGAGAAAAACAGTTACCACAAAAAGATGCAGTCAGAAAGAAACTAGACAAGAATGGATCAAGCCAAGACAGAAACTTGGAAGCAGCAAGAAAGAACTAAACAAACTGAGAATGAAAAAAAAAAACTGGAAAAAAAAGTCAAGTTATTACTTGTCCTATGTTCTACAAAGTGTGGGTCCCGGTTGTCTACATGTTAACGTTTGATTAAATATGTTGGTTGGTTGGTTGTTTTTGTTTTACGGCATATCAACCCTTTTCGGGTTATTTAATGCCGAATCCAAAAATTTTGAAGAAAAATATTTTTAATAGAATATATTTGTTGTTTTCACGTCGGTTTCTATTTAACCCATAGTTGGGACCCTAACAGGTACTACCACTCCGGGTTAAAGTGGACCTGGGAGCAATGATAATTAAAGGGTGGCTCCACACTCCCCAAAACCTACAAGCTGGGGCCTCACCACTGGATATAGTTTAAGGTCATATCCAGGACCCCCATTGAGGGACTTTTACCCTCTGCAGGGGGGCAGTCGGCGTATTCTAATGCCCCACCAACAGGGCCAGATTAAATATGTATAACGGTACAAAAGAAGAGAGTTCTCATTTCCTCCACTATTTTATGTCATTCCTCCACTTCACACATACACACACATTCATCTTCGGGCATAATATTCTGTAAAGCATGAATAGCTATGATATACCAACAGCGCCATTGAAAACAAACTGACAATGTGGATGAAATCCAAAGTCACATAGAATTTTATATATGAAAATATGCACATACTTAAATTTATAGATAAAAATATAGAAACATATACGCATATCTAACTTTATATGTCAAGATTATTGTCGAAACAGTCTGCTCTTTTTGACTTCCTGTTTTTGCTGTCTACGTGGCTGGATAATTAGACATTGTCAGGCGGACAAGAAAGTTATTCTTAACATGGAGAAAGGAGCGACTTTCAAGTTATTTCAAAGGAAGATAATCGTTTATCAGTAGGAACCATACATTGTTTGTCACCGGCGTCTCGTCTGCAGAGTAGAAAGCGAAAATCAGAAGGACAGACAATTTTAACTATAACCATATAGAAATATTTAAACATATATTTATGTATATAAAGTTGGTTATGAGTATATCACATATATGCATACATAACTTTACATATCAAATATATACATATATATATATATATATTGATACCCAAGATGGTCGACATGTAACAACGTGGGGATGAAATTTATTTTCCCAAACTCCAGGTTTATCATGTACAAAATCAACTTTTTGTTGGTAAAATCGAGTGGAAATTACATCTGACGAGTTGGTGAGAAAAGGAAATTTTTATGAACACATAAAATCATAAAATTGCCATCCCATTAACGAAACTGCTGTAATGAAGAAATCCAAGATGAAATAAACAAAAGTCTCAAAAACGCAAAAATGTAAGTCTTTGAATTTCAAGAAAGTTTGTACTATATATATATATATATATATATATATATATATACACATACATGAGAGAGAGAGAATATATATAAAGACCAGACATTTAGCCTGTTAAAAACGGATATGGGTTATAGCCGCTGACTTAGAATGAGTGATTCCAAGAAAATGTGGAATAGACAGATAGACTAAAAGAAATATATGAATGTGTGCACATATCTAATTTCCTATACACCTCATATAAATTTATCCATTACTTAGAATGACAGAAAGAAAAGAAGAAACTGTGTCCATTACAAGAAATCAAATATGCATCCAAGATAAGTGCTTTCTATCCACCGTTCCTGGAAGACACAGTAATTACATTAATTTTTAATTAAGATGTGTGATTGTAAAATGAGTTTACAATGAATAAATAATGTCTATTGCAAGTACCTGTCCGATGTAATTTCAATTATCAGGGAAACTCTGTGATCAGCCTAATGGATAGATATTATAGACTACACCCCACATCTTATTTTCTCGATTTGGTCGTTGCATAAAATGGAGAAAGATATAAACCCCCAATTTCATCCTAAATATAGAAAAAAAAGTGTTTATATATTTTAATTGTAATTTATTATTGACATGAATATTATTTATTAACTTATCCGGAAACAAATGTCATTGTTACAAAAATGGAGTTAACTTCTTTCTTATTGTTTGTCTTCTATGCTATAGTGAGACGACAACAACTATGGAAGGCAGTAATTGCTGAGGATGGAGTTAGGATATTCGGAGTTCCTATCCCGTCGTGGTTACCACCTGACAAAGGCCAGAAGAATAATTGGCCGAAACGTTGTGAAGCAACAATTAAGAAAAATGAGGATAATAATCCGCAATAAATAAATTAGCTTGTGTTTAATTAATTGTATACAACGAATCGTTCACAATGAATATGGTATTTCAATACTATGATCATATTACTTCCACCGGACAGACGTTATATTTTCGGTCAAATTTATTTGTGTGGAGAATAACGTCCACATTGCTTGACCAATCGTCACCAAACTTGGTCTAAATATCGGTCCTGGTGTAACGTAGAACTGATTTAATTTTATTATGTTTATATCAAAAATCTTGAAAACGATGAGAGTCAGCTTTTCGGTGATAATTTCCAAATTTGATGTATTGATCTGACGGCCTTTTATAATCATCATGCCAAATTGCAGATCAGTTAAATAGTTTTTGATTTGTCAATATTTCCATGGTATAAGATGAGGAATATTTCATACAATACTAGCTTAGGTGCCCGGCGTTGCCCGGGTGTTTGGAGGTGTGTGTTGAGCAAAAAAAAAAAAAGTGGTAGTAAGCAGGTAGGCTCAAACCTATGCCACAAAGGAGGAAAAGAACGATGAAAAAAAAGAAGAAAATCCCATGTTGTTTTTGTCGTTACGTCCATTGCCAAACCGGAAGTGAAGAAGAGGGGATGGGTTTCGAAAATACCAGTGAAAAAAGCGACCTCCCCTGCATAAAAGTGCTTTGTTGAGAGTGAAGAAATTAATATTTTTAACCAATTTTTCGATATTTGTCGTGCGAAGGGTCGCTCTTCAAAACGATATCCATCTCGTGAAAGTCCGTCACATCTGTCGAAAGTTTTATGCAGAGATACAAACATACATGCATACATTTAAACACAGGTGAGATTTATATTATAGACTAGAGGGGGGTACCCGGCGATGCCCGGGTGTTTTGAGGTGTGTATGGAGGGGGGGGGGTAAAATAAAAGAAAGTTTTGGTAGGTGCGTATGAGGATGGAACCCTTGAGGCAAAGTTGGAAATTAAAGTGTTAAAAAAAAACCACTGGGCCGCCGCGACATACAAATGAAATGTTTGAATTTATTTATTTAACTATTGACAGATGGCAGCAATAAAAGTTAACTCTGCTGCTTCTATTTGACCTAATTATTGAGGTCAAATAGAACAGTTTACTTGGGTTTGACTGGTTTTTTCCCCAACATATCTTGGGGAGGGGGAAACCAGCTCCCCATTTTCCAGACTGATTAGCAACTGTCTGATATAAGAGGACTTTGTCCCCATATTGATCAAAGCTGATTGCTTCTGGACGTTTCCCAGTGCGATGCCGAGAACGTTGTTCGTTGTTAACTTTTAATTGGTTTCGCTTTTTATACAAAAAAGCCCAATTAACACACGAGAAGCAAAAATAGCAATAATTTTGTAAAAGTCGATGTAAATAAATCTATACGCTACGTGCTTTCCTAAATCCTAGATATTATTATATAGGACCTATATAAACAGTTGTAAGTGATCGTAACGAACCCGGGAGCGTGTGCTAAAGAAGCCTTTGCGAGACATACACAAAATGGTCACACACATTTTGCCTTTTATATATATAGAAGAAGATGGAAAATTTCATGCAATATGGAAAAGTTTTCATCACGATCATCATGTCTATTTTGCAAATTGACTTCCAGAGTACACTATCTCTGGTTAAGTCTTTATTTATCCCTCTTTTCCTCAGATTTTTTTTTATCATCACTTCTAATGTTTTCCTTAGTCTTCCTCTATAAACTAAACATGTCGCCTCAACTGTTCTACGTCTATAAACCCAAGTACTGTCATTTATTCTTTCAACGTGACATACTATCAAAGTCTAGTTTTCAGAATACATCTGCCTATACTTTTCGGATATAATCTTCCTCTGATATCATCAAAACCAGGCTTGTCTCATGTAAGTTCTCTTCATGTAACCCATGTCCTTGACACTCATTAGTGCCACGTTCATAATCATCAAACTGCATACACATGCTTGATAGTCTGTTTCCTTTATGACAGATGTTCAGGAACTTACTTCATCCACTCCATATTTTTGCAATATGATATACGGCATGATCATGCTCACATATCGGTTCTCGTTGGATCACCAAAGTTAAGCAACTTTGGGCCTGGTCAGTACTAGATGGGTGACGATCTGGTAATACCAGGTGCTGTATGTAGGAGGACGTCAAGATCTCCCTGAAAGAGCTGCAAAAACCTAACATCGTCATTTCCCCTAATGAAGATATAGATTTGGTTGGGGACCGCTTGTGAATTTCGTACTCCCATGGAACTTCCTCCTTTGTAGGAAGCTAGTTTAACTCACCTAGGGTGAGTGCCACTTCAGTAAAGTAGAGTATGACTTATTTACCGCTCAGTCGTTCTAATCCACAACGTATTTTTTCTTTTAAGAGCTTATGTCTGTCCAAATGTTATGTACGGCATACTGGCATTTGACACACCGGTTCTCGTAAGATCACCGAAGTTAAGCAATGTTGAGTCTGGTCAGTACCAGATGGGTGACCATTTCTGAATTCTAGGCGCTGTATGTGCTCTCTGTTTATCCTGGCATTGTTTCCAGTCGTCCCGAATATACACTTCACTTGCCACTGGTGTTTAACAATGTCGACTCAGGAGAGATGTTGCTGGAGATTGCGTACCTCCTGCCACAAATATTTCACATGCAGGCACCTCTTCCCTGGGTATCCATAGTCTGTCAAAGACTGAAAGAGCCTGTATGTTTGTCCAAAGAACTGATAATAGTTGAAACGTTCAGCTGATGACAGGAGTAAAGTCAAAACAACAACAAAAAAAAAAGAACTTGGGAGTATCCTTACGTTGTCAGGCTTAAATATGTAGTCTCCAGACGTACTCATGTTCTTGTCGCATTTATCATAACAATATCAGCTCTTTTATATCAACTAGTTATTTCAAACATCACCATAAAAAATTATATGTAAGAATCATTTGATTTTTATAAAAACGCACTTGATGAATACAATGTTCCCTTCATGCACACACACACACACACACACACACACACACACACACACACACACACAAGTTTTGTGTGAATAATTAGTAGATGAAACGTTTTCAAGTTGAATCACATATTTACTTGACGAATATAAAGGCTTGGGGGGTTACACGAGCAATAATGGTCATTTAAGCGATTGTGAATGTTGTGGAAAATTGATGAATATGGACAGATAAATATCATTGAGAAAAGAATAGATTATTGTCTTTCAGACAAGAAATTATCCCCAAGAGAAAGATCGATATTGGAAAGTAAATTAATATTGTGTAGCCCAAATTAGTTATTTGTTCGAATGGAGTTATATGTGCATAGTAATTATTCTTTGACACTCGATACCCTATATTTATTCTTTAAGTCTTTGTGGTCATAATACTGTGCACACATTATATATATATATATATATATATATATATATATATATATATATATATATATATATATATATATAAAGTATAGTAAGTTTAGGCAGTATTCTTTTATTTAGGCAAACATTGTTAAAACGTTTTTGAAAATTGTCTATTAGTTAAAACTTTTCTGATATTAGTTATTTACTTATGATCTTTTTTGCATTAAAATAAAAAAAGTATCGAGATGATTCAACGGAGAATCGGAAACTTTCATGATACATATGGTGAATACATCGTTTTTATTTTAACAAAAGAGAGCATCAGAGCATTGTTATTTTTAACAGTGTTTGTTTACACACACACAGGCACATATATGTTGGTCTCTTGGTCTTACTAGATTCCAGGACAAGAATTTATCTAGTCTGGTGGAGTATCCAGCTTCGTGCTATTACTTGATATCTGAGAACTTCGACTGAAGTAAAATAAAACAAAAAAAGATGTGTATGGGGAAATGTGTTTATTCAATTATATTTCCCCTTGTATTTATGAAGCTCGATGCAACGACAGAGCATATACTAATTAATGACAAATTTCAAGATGTTGACCATCTTACCGTTTATTTCTTGAAGTAAGTTGACATGTTCAATTCTTGTCAGCACCTGTTCTGTAGTGCAGAATCATACACGTAATTATTATATCAAATTTTGAATTTATTCCGCTCTTAACTCATCTGGAAAAAAAAAGAATTCATCACCTTTTAATAGAAAATAAAGAAATATAGGCATGATTACCAAATTCGAAAATTGGAAGAGAAGTTGTAATCATTTTTCCATTTGTTACGCCATTTTTGAATTTTAATGTAGAATCACCAACATATTCATCTATAATATAAATCTTATGTTTGTATGTATGTATGTATGTATGTCTAAACTTTCGACAGAGGCGACAGATTTTCATGCAATCGGTATTGTTTTGAAGCGCGACCCTCCGGACGACAAATATCGAATAATTGGCTAAAAATATTAATTCCTTCACCCTTAATTGGACACTTATCTACAGGGACGTGTCGTTTTTTTTGCTGATATTTTCGAAAGTCATCCCCTCTGTTCGATTAACTATCCTTAATTTAAACCTACGTCACTTCTAATTTGGGGATGAATGCAACAACAAAGATATCACATTTCTTTTGTTTGTTTTTTTTTTCACGTTCTTTTCTTCCTTTACAGTACGGGTTGGAGCCTACCTACCTACTACCCTTTTTTTTTTTTTTGCTCAACACACCTCCAAAGACCCGGGCAACGCCGGACACTCAGGCTAGTCTATCAATAAATTGTAGTCATATTCATATGCATTAACATAAAATATATTTTATTGACTGAGTAGTTTGGTAAAGACCGTTCCACACACAGAAAGCCAAGGTTATTTATATATATAAAATTTAAACAATACACATAAAAATAACCTTAGAATGACCTGCAGAGTAAAGGGGTTATTCATACCAAATGTAATGGATTTAGTTCAAACAGTACAAACATCCGACACATATATGTTTTTTTTTATCTTAGTTTAATTTTTGATTCTCCAGCGATTATCGAGATTTCCCACGTGACTGTCTCTTGTTATAACAAAACCCTATACTACCTGTATTTCAAAATAAATCTGAACTGTCATCTAAGCTTCAGCCTCTGTCCCATCGACGAAATGTAGCACCCCTTTGCCTGTTCTACAAGTACTTTAACGCTGAATGGTCCGACGAACTGCAAGTAGTTGTATCCCCTCGACGTAAATACCCTCAACAAACCTGACAAACAGCAAAATCCCACCTCTTCACAGTTGCGATCCCTAGATGTAAGAGAGCCTTCTACTCCAGTAGTTTCTTCCCCAGAACCGCTAGACTTTAGAATTACCTTCCGGGTTCCTGCTTTCCCAACTGTACTGATATGCAGAAGTTCAAGTATAACGTGAACCGACATCTTGCTGCCCAACATAGTACCCCTGTAGCTTATGTCCCTGATAGTAGCCCCCTACTTCAAAGTGGCAATGTGCCTTGTTTGGGGTGAAAATGCAATAAAAAAGACAGTAAGCGTATCCATATAGGTAGAAAAGTAACTCATCTTGTCTTTGGTAACATATATTTGTTAAGGACAAAGTGTAATATCTGTTCTGATACGATACTTCACTTTTTCTGTCCTCTGTTAATGGGGAAGAAATTCTTCTAGTTTGAGACAATCTTTATTTTTGTTCCTATCCAGCGTGCTCATTTTAGGGGAGCTGGATTTTCCCCACATTAAAAACCAACCTTGTGTCAAACTCTGCCCGCGTGGGGAAGCAAGCGAATAGGAACATATATTTGTTAGATATTTGTTTTGTTTTTACCATTTTTTTCGTTTTGGTGCCTATAACGCAAAATGCTCGAAATTCATATTAGTATCCCACTTAAACACTTTTTTCTGTTGTATTGCTATATATATATATACACACACTCTCCCGTCAATTTCAATGTATGAGGTTCCGCCACAACAACTAAGCTGTCCGAGAATCCACACAGATGATTTGTTTATAGTGGTGAAGGCTTTGTTTAGAACCAAACACACTTTTTGGTACTAATGCTAATATTTGTCGCTGCAATTGCTGTCATAAGACAAAGCGTAGAGTAGACTGCAGGTTTTTGCATCAGAGTTTACCTTTTTCTAGATGCATGCTTTTAACGAAAACTGGGGGTTTATCTCTCCCAGTGAATTAACGCGCCCCCAGATACCAACCTGGAAATTTCTACGACTCGGCGTGATATATATATATATATATATATATATATATATATATATAGGTGTGTGTGTGTATGTGCGTACGTGTGTATTAATATTGAGGGTAAAGATTAATAATAATTGTGTTGTTTCTCTTTTTGCAACGGATTCATAATTTACAAAATCAAATGAAATTTGATTTTGTGTTGTTTCTCTTTTTGAAATTAATAATAATAATTGTAAATTATGAATTACTCTTTAACCTCAATATTAATACACACATACACATAATATAAATATACACACATATATATATATATATATATATATATATATTTATATTATTATTATTATTATTAATATCAATATTAATATAGTTTTGGATAAAAATACCTATTGAGCTCATTGTATATCTACAGTACTATGAGAGCTGTTTCTTTAAAGTGTTAATACATTAAATTAAAATTTGCTCTCCTAGATTTCCAGTCTAATTCCCTAGCATTTGATGAGAGCTATATTTTTGTCCAACTATTGTGTCCAAGAATGACGATGTTGTCTTTTTGGTAGCTGTTAGTGAGTCAAATAACTTGAATATCTCATAGACAAGTTTAATTTAATGTGAAATATATTTTATTTATTTTAAATGTGGAGCTTCACATTTTCTTAGCTAAATGCTCCGTTTGACTAGACCATTCTCATAGTGTTCATTTCCGGTGGGCTGATTGTGGTCGCCGAAACTAACTTGACTATCTCACCGTTCCAGTACATATATCTTTGTCATATGTTGCATAGTTATGCAAGATATTCATGTTGAATATACATAAAAACATATAAGACGTCTGTCATATTACACATTACATATTGTTTTACAAATATGTCATCACTGTTTTATGTGATTACGATTATGTTTATATTATAGACAATATATCAAGTGCTAACTATAAACAGCTGTACTCGACTAATACAAATATTTCAGCTTGTAACATTAATAGTTACTTATACCTACATAAAATTGTTTACTTATGAGCTGATAAAATACCTTTCATGGCATATTATCTATAAATCTCACCTGTCTGTTAAAATGTATGTATGTATGTATGTAAACAAAGGGCGAATGAACCCTTTTTCTGGGTCAACGGCCAACTAGCACCGTGTATATTTGTGTGTGTGTATATGTGTATTGGGGTAGAGAGGGCTCCCGTAAGCCGTGGTGAAGGCAACCTTTCTAGGAGAAGCAAATCTCTGATTTAAAAAACCATAAAGCGGAAGACCAGTACCCGCATTAAGCTGGTCTGCAGTTTAATTTGTTGCTGGCTATCTTGCTCTTGCTTGTTGCTGGATCTTAACATTTTAAACCGAGAGAGAGATTAGCTGTCGTACAAAGCTAAGACTCTGTAACATCATATTTGTATAGATACTCCCTCAGACATTTGGGCTCATGGATTTTAAATGTCTGAGGGAGTGGCACTCGTCTGACAAGACGTTGCAATCATCATGTATGTATGTATGTATGCCTAACACTTTCGACAGAGGCGACAGATTTTCATAAGATTGGTATCATTTTTAAGCTCGACGTCTCGGACGACAAATATCGAAAAAAATTTCCAAGAACATTAATTCCTTCATTCTCAACTGGGCAGTTTTCTACGAGGAGGGATCGATTTTTTGCAAGTCATTGGATCGGTTGGATTGACTTTGCCTGATTTTAACGTTCCAAACTTCTGGTCGCGTGATGGAGTATCGGTAAGACGTCAGATTTTCTTTCACTTTCTTTTCTGCCTTCTCGTCATGGGTTCGAGCCTGCCTGCCTACTACCACTTTTTTTTTTTTTAATTTTTATTTTTGCTCAACACACACCTCCCAACATCCAGGCAAGGCCGGGCACCCAGGTTAGACTACAACTGGATGTCAGGTGGCTCATACTCTCTTTATCAAATATAGTAAAGTTGTACTGGTCGTGGGGGACGGCTATTATACAATGCATAGATCTCTCCACTGGAGCATCTGTACAAAGTTGAATATCAAGTGTAACAGCAAATTTTGGGAACATGTTTACCAGGAAGAACAGTTGGAAATATGTCATACACCATTCACTATGAATACTTTATTTCCTAAGTGCATAGCTGTAGGAATTGAGCTGTTAAACCTGACACAGTGGCATGGAACAAGGAGGAGAAAGTAGCAACCCTAGTTGGAGTCAGTATTCTTGGTGGTCAGAAAGGGAGAATATAACGGGATACCAGCATCTTACGTACAACATGGAAAAAAGCTGGAGTCTTAGGGGACCTCCATCATTCCAGTAATTATAGGAGCAACTTGATTCATGAAAAAATATTAGAAAATATACCTGACGAATATACCCAGTGAACTAAGTGCAAGAAACAAAAATTTGCAAGGGACGCTTATAATCTTAAAAAGATGTCTCGGTTGGAATGTCTGAAATAGTGTGTGAATATCAAGCATTTGGTAGTATGCCCCATCCTCAGCCAAAAGAAAATGATAAAAAAAATTGGCGCTTCTACACTATTGGGGAGAGATTTTGTAGTCAATAAATGGAATTGTCAGATAAAAAACATTAGAATTGACAAAAAATAAAAAAAATAAGTTACAATAGTGGATTCCAAATTATGCAGTCGAAATTACATGAATATTACTGAATTATTAAAAAACAACAACTTTAATCATGGTGGCAAGTGAAAAATTGCCGCCATCTTGTAAAATCTAAACGGAAAATTTTCTCCCTTTTGAACTCTCTTGTGTCTTGTGATCATTTTCATCAAATTTTATTTTTTATTTTCTTTAAGAAAATCGATACGTTAGAAAATTATTTATTAATTTTTGGATATAATCACCTTAAAAATAAGAGGAATACGTAGATACAATTGTTTTCATGTGAAATGCAATATTACGGTTTCCGAAATTTCGTCCTAATAGTGTAGAAGCGCCGAAATTCTTTTAAAAAGTAAATTAAATTCCGACATTTATATATATTGGGATTTTATTACATAGTTCATTTCGCTGTATGTTAAAAGCCTAACTATAAGATGAGCATGAAAATCACTGGCACATTCACCTGATTTTTTTCCACAAACATTGGATCGACACTGACGTTTTCAAGTTGGCAAAGATATTAATTGCAATCTATTCTTGCACAAGGATTTTAAGTCGATAATGTTTGTTCACACATTGGCAATAACAAAAGTTTAGAAAAATCCATTAAGAAAGCTTCTTTCTTAGAACTGCACGCCTGTGGAACTCTCTTCCGTTTACCTGCTTTCCCAGCTGACTGCAACTTAGTTGTCTTCAAGTCCAACATAAACAAATTATTGATGACCCGCCCCCTTTTGGAATCCAATTTACCAAATTTCAGTTGCCAATGATTACTACAATATTATCCCATTGATTGTTGTACAGTCAATAACCGTTATCCTCGAGTGCCCTCCAGGCCTTGATAAGTGGTGACCCTCATGTAAAAAAAAAAAAAAAAAAAAAAAAACAGCAACAAAAACAATAGCAGAATGCAGGATATCTGGCACAGTATAGCAATGAGTTTTATATAAGTTAATATTCTTCACTGAGGATGATGTCACATAGACAAGGGATCACTCATTCCCAGTGAGCTTAATACGTCCCCGGACACTAACACAATTATACAACATATGGAAATATACCAATTTTAAAAAAAAAGTATTCCAAATATGATGATGTAATCATAATCGGCTTTTATGTTTATTTTACATGTTGGCATGTGTTAGATGGCTTTTAGAAATTAACTTTCAAAGTAACCTATCCCTGTTCAGATCTTCATGTATCCCTCCTTCTCCCAATTCCATTCGTACCACATACTCACACATTTTTCTTGACATTCCACTGTAAACTTATTCTGTTATCTCGATATGTTTGATATACTGTTTTACACACATCTCCTATACTGTTTTACACACGTCTCCCTATACTGTTTTACACACGTCTCCCTATACTATCCGGATTTAATTTTTCTCTTTTCTTATAAGATCTAAACTTGTTTAAGTCTTTCACTGCACATCCATTGTATTATTCTCACAACATTTCGCTCCATGCAACGCATGTCCTCAACGCTAACTGGCAATCTTTCGCTTCTATACATCATCACAATGTGTTCTCATGCCTGATAGACTAGTCTTTTCATCGACAGTGCTAACACTTTGTTGGTTAGTTACGGCAGAATATTGTCTGAACTTCTTCCACTTACTTCTGATTAAGAAATAAAAAAAAATAATGCATATTTTTTTTATTTAAAAAATAGGCAAAATAACAAATTATTTTTAAAAATTACAAAATATGAAAAATAGATGTATCTACAAAACGATGCTCGAGTGGAAAGCATAATGAAAAATAATTTTGCAACTGCTAAATCACTTATATAGGATATGGCTTGTGTTGACACTTTTGCGCCCTCTACCGTAGTAGTAAGTCTTGGAAACTTGTTTACCAGAAAGAACAGTTGGAAATAAGTTATACACCATCGATTATGACTACGAAATTCCTACAGCTACATACCTAGAAATGGGGCGATTAAGCTTGACATCGTGATATGGGACAAGAAGGAGAACGAGGCAACCCTAGTTGAAGTAAGCGTCCCTAATGATGTTGGCCTTAACAGAGCAGAGAAGGAGAAAATAAACAAAATACCAAGGACTTATGTACGGCATGAAAAGAAACTGGAATCTTAAAAAGATATCCATCATAGCAGTTATTATAGGGGAAACCAGGTATTTGGAAAAGAATTTCAAAAACTATGGTCCTGGATATGACCTTAAACTATATCTGATGGTGAGGCGCCAGCTTGTGGGCTCTGGGGAGTGTGAAGCCACCCTTTAATTGCCATTGCTCCCAGGTCCACTCTGACTCGGAATGGTAGTACCTGTTAGTGTCCCAACTATGGGTTAAATAGAAACCGACTTGCAAAAAAAACAAATATATTCTATTAAAAAAAATTTCTTAAAAATCACCGGATTCGGCATTAAATAATCTAAAAAGGGTTGATATGCCGTAAAACAAAAACAACCAAATCAAAAACTATCTGGCGAATATACACGATGAACCAAGTGCAAGAGAAATACAAACAATTGCACTTAAAGGGACGGTTAGAATCTTAAAAAGATCTCTCGGTTGGAGTAACTAAACTAATGGGAAAATGTTTAGCATCTGGTAGAATGCCCCGTCCCCAACAAAAACTAAGTCATAAGAAAATTAAACAAAATAGCAATAACCCTGAAAATGCAACAGCAAAAAAAAAAAAACGCAGGCAATCAAAATATGAAAATCTTTTAAACAAATCTCTGTCTCAAACGATCGCCATAGAGAAGACTGGAACGATAGTCTCCACAATTCACGACTTCAACAGTCTTGGTCTATTAATGATGCGTCACAGAAGAAACCGTTGACTTGTCTTTACGCTGTTCATGGAAACGTCTTGAGCCAATAGAACATCCGATGAGACTTCCTGATAAGTGCATAATGGTTTAAAAAAATGACATTTTGTTAATTAATGTTCCCCCACATTAATCAGTCGGAGAATGAAACATAGTGAAAATATTAAAATTATCGTTTAATTGTCTTTTTTATTCATAAAGAAAACTATTATTTTTGTTTTCTTTTTTAATTTCATTTAATTAAATCAATCTAATTAACATTTTTAAATACATAATAAGAATCTAGTAAAGTTTTCAAATTTTATAAGCACGATTTTTAATTTTTTAAAGTATATTCATATTTACATGCCAGCAGGAATTTCAATGGAAATTCTTGCAACTTAAATATTGGGTTTGAAAAAACTAATAATAATCAATTGAACAATCAAACGTTATTAAACAGTAATTTTGATATTTTCAATATCTTTTCATGAAGAAAACTATTGTTATTTTTAGTTAAATTAATTGTTTTTATAGAAATCATTTTAATTTTATTTATTTGATAAATTTAATGTATTTTTTATTTTTTTTATTTTTAATACTTACATAATAAGAAATGATGTAATGAATACGAGTGCATCCGGGTTCCTTCTTACAAGAATATGATAAGCTGGTTAAGCGATAGAACCACCTAGGAAAGATGTCGAAAGATACGCCGAAATCTTCACGGTTAGAAATACCATCTCCAACCACAAACACTCGTTCTGTAAGGCGGCTTAGTAGATTATTACTAGGGCTAGGACAACAGCATAGTCTTTTCATTGTCTTGACTCTCGAGTGTGTATCCGTTGATATTTTATATGCTTTTATAGAGAGTGATGAGGTTCTTGGTTGATTAACTGTTTCAGATATATACTCGAGAGTCCAAAGAATGAAAATAATAATCTGAGGTCATAGCCCTAATTATTACTCGAATACTGTAACCAAGTCATCTCAGCTACTTCAAACTAATATGTCTTTTTCGCGGGATATAGCAAGAAGCTACTCAAGCTTAGAACTTTTTTAAGCAGGATATTTGAATTTTTTTTTAAAATATACTCATGCTTTCAATTTTTTATATACGGTTTACTCGTGAGCAGATAAAACGCCTTGCATAAAAATAATATTATGTGTAACATTTTGCATATTTTATATTACTTAACCTTTTGTTTTTACGTAGTTTATTTCCGCATAATATCCGTTAGGAGCCAGAAAGTGTTAACATATCACTAATATCCAACATGGCCTGTATAATAATTCTTAAAAAAAAAAAAAAAAAATTTTTTTTAATTTTGGCGATCATTCTAGAATGATTATGTATCAGAGAAGGTGTGAAAAATGTAAAAGAAATCTATTTTACGTGCCAATATTTGCCACAAGAATTGGCTGTCGTCTTCAAATTATCAGAATTTCTCTTTTTCGTAGGCTCAAGTCCAATGTATATCTCTCCTGCATGAATAAAAAATTTGCAGATTCGAGACATAGAAACATTGATTCGTTTGGTCTAAAGCCGGTAACGTTGGAAACCGGCAGTTAACATAAATGGGAATTTTATTTTTATTTTTTTTTACATAGAGGTCACCACTTATCAAGGCCCGGTAGCCACTCGGGGATAAGGGTTATTGCATGTACAGTCATCAATGGGATAGTATCGTAGTAAACGTTAGTATTGGAGATTTGATTAAGTGTCTTACTTAAGGGGCCAGTTCATCAGGAATTTGTTTATGTTGGACTTGAAGACATCCAAGTTGTAGTCAGGTGGGAAACAGGCAAACGGAAGAGAGTTCCACAGTTGTGGACTTATAAGAAAGAAAGATGCTTTGCTCATGGAATCTACGCTTTGATTTAGGCACAGATAAAGAGTGGGGAAGATTAATGACAGTGGTTTCAGCTATACGGGTGTTTATCGTGAAATGAACTCTGCTCATACAAGCTCTGTTTGGTGTTAGATATAGGGAAAAAGAAAGTTCTTTGCAGTTGTGGTAGAAGCGAATGTTTGTTGTAAATACTTCACACAGAGGAAACAGGTTTCATATCAGCCAAGAACTTTCTATTATAATAAATTAACTGATACAAGTATATCATTAAAACACTACCGTGTTTGAATATATGCTTAACTAGCAGTTTCAGCCATTAAAAATTGCTTTAAAGCTTCACCACTCACTCATTTTTCGACCAAATTTCAAACAATTATTACAGTTTATAGATCATCTTCTCAGCTACATTGTGAAAAAAAAAATCAATGTTCGTTCAGTTAAACAAAAGTTTGTTCAAATCATAAAAATATGTGAGGAGGTGAGCGACGCTTTTTATGACTGGTTTCCATAGCAACCACGTCGCTTCAATGACTACTGTTGCTCCTAATTCGAAAAGAGAAGTAAAAAGTGAAACAGAGAGAATGAAAGCATGAAAGGGAGATAGTTAGGGGGCAGTTATTGATAGCAGACGAGTGCCGTACCTTGTTATTACATGTGTTTATGGGGGGCAAAAAATAAGACAGTAATTAAACAAAGAACAAGTGAATTTATTGGAAGCTTAGAAAAATCATGGATTAAAATGCGAGCATGAAAAGTAATATAGTTAAGCTTAAACATGGAAAAGTAAAGGACTAGTTGTTAAAACTGGAAATGAAAAGGAAAAGATATTATAGTAAAAAATATAATAAATTTATAACTTAAAATATTGTAGCATTAAGAATTTTTTAATATTCAAAGTTATGAATTTATTACATTTTTTACTAGAATATCTTATCCTTTTCTTTTCCAGTTTTAACAACTTGTCCTTTACTTTTCCATGTTTAAGCTTAACCCTATTTTCATGCTCACGTTTTTCTATTGTAATATATATATATATATATATATATATATATATATATATATATATATACAGGGTGTCTACAATGTCTGGCTACACCCTGTATATATATATATATATATCATGAAAGGAAGACTTTTATAATTCATGATTAAAAACGTTTTGAAATAAAGTAAACGGGGTGAAGAGATCTTTAAACGGAATGATGAATGAGCACGACTCAGGATTGAAAATGAATTTGTTAAAGTTCGCTGCACATGACAGGTTTTTAATGAGATGGTCAGTGATTGAAGTCCTGTATGTGTTGGGAAGAACATGTGTTGCTTGGTGTGTACCATTTCTGATTTTCGTAGGTACGTCCTGTTGTATTCTTCCATCCAATCTCAATACTGTTCGACCCACATAGTTGGCACTGCAACTACATTCAAAATTGTAAATTACATTATTATTATGAAGGAGAGCTTAATTATATATATATATATATATATATATATATATTAACCCCCTCTCTTTGAGTAGAGAACTGTCGTAAATGCATCTCACCCACGTCTTAAATTGGTTATAAAGCAGCTCCAGTACTGTAAAGGCGGTGGGCGAGTGTTTATTTAATAGACATTAGATGAGGAATTGTCTTCAGATGATAAGAAAACGAATAACCAACCGAAGATAAGAGACTTTTTAAACGTATTTGAGAACGGCATATGTGAAGTCATTAGACGTCAAAGCAAAAAATCCGTGCAATTCGAAAAAACGTTTACATGTCAAAATTAAAAAAAATAATGCAATCTAAATAGAAAGTTAAATTGTAAACGATTCTTAGAAAAATTAATAAAATAAGAAAAGACTTCTTCTGCTTGATTATACTAGCAATGTTTGTTTAAATGAACGAATCCTGCCTAAACACACACACACACACAATATATATATATATATATATATATATATATGTGTGTCATCCCCATGCAGTACTGTTTCGGGCAACTGCCTCAAGCAAGGATCGAAACCCGACCGCCCAAATGACAGTCAAGGCTTCTCATAATTGCGCTATACGGCTGGTGCTACATGGGTAATGAATTAACGATGTTTTCACATCGTCTAAATGCCTCCGCTCGATTTGTTTACACAAAGAGTGTCACTTAATATGCTAATGGCAGTTTGTATATCATATATATATATATATATATATATATATATATATATATATATATATATATATATATAACAAATAAATGACAAAGTCTATATTCCAATGTTGACCGTTTATTTTTTTTTTAGTAAGTTGACATGTAGTGCAAAATCATTTATTTAATTATGACATAATAATTAAATAAATGATTTTGCACTAAAAACAGAAGAAAAAACACTTATCAATTTTAAAAGAAAATAAAGGCATGATAACAACATTCGAAAATTGGGAAAGAAGTTTGAATTATCTTTTTCATATTATTACGCCATCTTTGAATTTCCAAGTTGAGTTAAGGGAGAAATGAATTCATTGATTGATATGATAACTAAATGAAAAGTTTTGTGCTACGAAACTGACGATGTCAAGATGTGTATGTCAACTTACTTAAAAGAATAAACGGTAAGATGGTCAACATCTTGAAATTTGAAATATAGACTTTTGTTATTTATGCTCTGTAATTACATCAAGCTTTATAAATTGAAGGATTGGTTTAAATAAAAGGTGGAATATAACCGAAGAAACATATTTCCACATAAATATATATAATCTCTATATCTATAAATGTGAGAATGTGTGTGTGTGTGTGTGTGTGTGTGTGTGAGGACACTCATCAAGCAATATATCTACCGAATTTTTCATCTACAGACTCGAAATTTCGTATATTGAGCATTCAGACATGTAGAAAACTTTGGAATCTGTTTTCTATCGTAAAGAGGGCTGCTAAGGAGTCAAAATTGTGCTAACGATTTACATAACAGATGCATTATGTTAAGAATAAGGATCATATTAAGCTAGCATAATGGTTATCGTACTTGACTCACAAACTTCCGATTTTAGTTTCGATTTCATCTTGAGATTTTTTTTTACAGGCTGTCCAAAAAGTCACTGAAGGATTTTTTTTTACACGATAGTCACCACTTATCAAGGCCCGGAAGCCACTCAGGGATAAGGGTTATTGCAAGTACAGTACGTTTGTGTGGAGATTTGATGAAGTGTTTACTTAAGGGGGCGGTTCATTAGGAATTTGTTAACGTTGGACTTGAAGACATCCAAGTTGTAGTCAGGTGGGAAGCAGGCAGACGGAACAGAGTTCCACAGGCGTGGAGTTCTAAGAAAGAAGCTTTGTTCATGAAATCCACGTTTTGATTTAGGCACAGATAAAGACTGGGTTTCAAAATCTTTGTCATTTTATCATTAATAATTATTTTTTTTTGTCTATTTAAGATATTTTACAGATAAATTTTGGAAATAAATTATAGCTAAATATAGTATTTAATAACTTATGCAATTTGTAAAATTCTTTTCCCCAAATCAGGCAATGCTTTGGCAACAACATTATCTCTCGTTATGACAATGTCAAATGGTCACCACATTCTCTAGACTTGATTAGCCCCAACTTTTCCTTGTAGGGATATCTTAAAGCAAAAGTCTATGTTGACAAACCCCAAAACTTACAAGAATTGAGGGAAAACATCAGGAACGAAATAAGGAAGTTAAATCGTTATCCAGAGATTCTGAAATCTGTCATGAATAATGTTTTGGAAATAGCACAAATATGCAAGGCTGAAAATGGGCAACATTTAAAAGACATTTACTTTTCATAAATAACGATTGTTTGAACATTGCATTTTTTGAAACAAAAATTCTGCAATGACTTAGTCAGATTGTGTTAAAATTACAGAAAGATAACTTAAAATAATAACGAATCTACTAAAGTTCAAAATCCTCCAGTGACTTTTTGGACAACCTGTATTTACAAGAAGTGAACTGTTTAGAAAAAAAAACAAAAAAAACTTAATACTCGCATGCACATGTCCCAGTTTCTGTATGAATTAAAATATAATATTTATATGTATTTTACGACCGGGTAACACCGGACGGCCTGCTAATATATATATTTATATATATATATAAACGACACATAAATATCAGATAATTTTTACCATATTTCAACCATCTGTGGAAGCACATTATATGCCAGTGCATCTCATTTCAGAATCCATTGAGCAATAAACTTTGTTAGATGTCATGTTCTATAAGGTGCAGCATCATTTATACTTGTTAATTAGCATGATCAAAGTAACAGTCCATGAGGCAGAGAAAAAAAAAAGCAATTTCAGATGATAATCATCATCATCATAACTAGTGGGACCCATGGAAATTCCATGACTGTTTAACAAAACTCGATTGGAATTGGTTTTTCTTTGGAAAATTGGCATAACTTTAGCTTCTAATATTTTCTACTAACCAGTCTCCACGTATTAAGGCCAAAAGAAATTCGAGAATAAGAGTTAATGTCAGCAGTTTTATTCTGAGTACAATTTATTGCAAATATTTGTTAACTGTGGATGAAGTAATGTATAAATCGATTGTATACAAAGCCATGAACATTAAAAAAAGTAGAAACTGACTAGTTTTAAATGAGTGACCACTTCGGAAATCCGTGTGTTATATGTAACCAAAATATCTCAAAATTCAGTTGGATTGAATTATGTTGTAGTTTTAAAGGAAACAGTCTTGTGCCAATATGTTCCACCTGCTGGAAACCCCTAAAAAACAACATTGTTCATTGAAATTTTACCTGACACTAGGCACATGAAGGAAGAAAGAAAATGCATTGTCTTAGATCTCATTAAAATTGTTTATTTTCAATGGATGGATGGCGGGAACCACTTCATAATACAAAAAGGATAAAGATGACTTTCTTACTATAATCTGCATATATTGCGGCTCATTTGTTCCGAATTTCACATTTTTAAGTTTAATAAAGTAGAAGCAGTTAGTGGATAAACAGACAAATTGCCAGCAGAATTTATTTACTTTACACTTTTATTTGTATTGATCACACATATGGTTTTAATGAGATGAAATAAGTAATCTATCTCAGGAGATAGTCAGATTTAGGTATATTATGTAATCAATAAAAATGATTGGAATTTCTATTTAAAATTGTAAAGCATACAAAGTGAAAATTTATGCAAATTACTATTTACATAGGATCAAATAGAGATTAGTCAGATACAATTCTATCTATATAAAAGCCAAGTACGTCCAAAGATGGAATACTGTTGCCATATCTGGGCAGGAGCGGCCAAAAACAGCCCATCATGCCTTGACAGAGTACAAAATAGACTTTGTGGCTTAGTGGGGGATGCCCTTTTCTCTACCCTGCAACCTCTCTCCCACAGAAGAGACGTTGCGAGCCTATCCTTGTTTTATCGTTATTTTCATGGCAGGTGCTCGTCTGAGCTCCAATCTCTGGTCCCCCCTCGCCAATCTTTCATGAAAAACACCCGTCTAGCTGAATCAACTGCGAAAAATTTCCCCCACTCTATATCTGTGCCTAAATCAAAACGTGGATTCCATGAACAAAGCTTCTTTCTTAGAACTGCACGCCTGTGGAACTCTGTTCCGTCTGTCTGCTTCCCACCGGACTACAACTTGGATGTCTTCAAGTCCAACGTTAACAAATTCCTAATGAACCGCCCCCTTAATTAAACATTCCATCAAATCTCCACACTAACGTAATGTACTTGCAATAACCCTTATCCCTGAGTGGCTTCCGGGCCTTGATAAGTGGTGATCTCTGTGTAAAACAAAAAAAAACAAAAAAATACAATGCTATATGTGTCTATATTAGAGAATTCAACTGAATGTCCTTTATATATTCGAATATAAGAAATATAAAATGAATTGCTATTCAAATCTAAGAAGACAAATGATTGTTGCCTGTGTGAAATCAAGGATATACCGTTGTTGTGACAAAATTATTTACAATGTTTACGGAAATAAGTGAAGATTATTGAAAATCTGAGCAGACCTGTTGTCACTTAGACTCCAAGGAACACTATTAGTTATTATCAGTTAGTAATCATTGATGATGATCTACGGAGTACATAATAAGAATAGTTGTAGCATTGGCAGCAGTAAGAAGACTTGCTGTCACTCGCTTACTGTATTGGCTGGTTTGTGGAACAATAGTAACGATACAAAAATATAGTAAGAGACGCAGGTAAAAATGTTAATAATATAGAGAGGTGGACAGGAATTTGATTTCAAAGAATGGAAGGGAATGATCAATAGAATGGTAAAAGAGAAGACTGGAAAAAAAAGGAGGGGAAATGCGGGAATAAATATTGGATGAAAAGAAAGAGGGAAAGTGAATATTGAAAAAAAAAATCCGATAAGAAAAAAATATAAATGATAAACAAAGCTGGAATCAGATCCAAGTGAATGTTACAGAGAAAACAGGGAGAAACAGTAGATTCCAGATATATTGGAAAAAGGAATCTTGTACAGGAAATCATGTCCGAATGGGTTGTCACGTTCTGACATCGAGCCCTTCCCAAATTTCACATGCCTATCTTTTTCCTATCATATGACATTCCAACTGGGGTCATACAGTGCTGGGAGCAACAAGGCCATATCTTATTTGAATGCAACTAAAGGAAGTTTGGCCATGGAAATTCTGACTGATATTTGTGGAGAATTAGTGGAGAATTGGGTTCATGCCTTTTTGAAGAGCATAGGTTATGAAGTGATGTAAAGCCGGATTTATTTACCAATGTACACTTTCCATCAAAAATGATGTGAAAATTGTGTTATGCTTTGAATACTTAACAATCTCTTAAAAATATTCATCCGTGGGTAATATTTTTTTCATATAAGAGTTTTTAGTGTTTATTTTTGGAAAGAAACAGTTTAGAAATGCGACAGAGACTAGCATTTTCTATACTAATTAATTAACCTTCCTAAGCATGAATCGGTGGAAACAGTAAACAGATGTTAGGAAGGCATTTCACTCTTGGCGATTATCATAGTTTTCCTTTATTATTGCATCATTATTATCGAAGGTCCCAGAGGCAAATTCTATTAGTTTCTCTATGTCAACCTTGATATCTGTGATGTGATGTGACTAACGTCTAGTTGTACTTTGACCTGTTTGACCTCACCTAACCTTACTTTACATATCTTCCTGTCTCTTCTCTAGAAACGCTTCGTTCCCGAATTTTGTGTCACTTCAGTCTGTACTTAGTTCGGCCCTTATCAACATTAATACTAGCTGAAGGACTCGCTATTCGATTTAGCCATTATTTATCAAATGTTCTGACAAATTAAACTATTCTGCTAGAAAGAAAAAAAAAAATCAGAGAGGTGAAGTGTAATTTAGATACCTAAAATAATTCATATCATTTGGAATATTCAGACTTCTACTCACATATTCATTATGCTCACAAAGTTTCAGTTGATGTAACGTTCGATCTTTTCCAGGTGCGTTTTTTTTTCCAACTTGAAAATCTTTATATCATACTTGAAAACCTACACGAAATTTGAAATTGATTATTTATTTAATCGATGGTAGTAAATTGTTCTCATTCCGTCTGCCATAATCATCTATAAGTTTTAATTAATTATTATATTATTCATGTCTTCTGTAGTAAAGATTCAAACATTACCTGCAGATGACTGTCACAAAGACGTTTATTAATCAAGACATTTATCTGTTGTGCCTTGTGTCCATAGAGGTTGATGGTGCAATCCGTACTACAAGTAATAATAATTAAGAATAATCTATATATCTATGAAATTGAACGTGTCTATGTGGGTATCTGTGTGTGTGTCTGTGTACATTTCCCTACGCAATAACTCTTTAGTCTACAGACTCGAAATTTGGGTACTGAGATTTGGGAAAATCTATGTGATCGGTTTTCGGCCAGAAATTTGGCTGTTAATGGTTCAAAGTTACACGATTTGACTTTTGAGAACTCTACCAAACTCCTCCGTCAATTTTGGGTATAAACACTTGAAATTTTAGATATAGGTTCCTTGGACATGGATCTAATTTAATAACTTGATTTGAACCCAAAATAATAAATGTTAAGGGTCATAATAGGGGTCAAAGTAAAACAAATTGACCGCTGTTTTTTTTCTTTTTGCTCAACATACACTTCCAAACACTCGAGCAACGCCGGACTGAAATGTTAGTATAATAATACTTCTGCTTAGTCATGATATAGACAAGCTACTCTCATGGATTAAATAAAGGGTTAAGTTTACCATTCTGTATTGGTTTCTGAGTTCAACACAAAAATTCTCAAGTTTGAAAACATGCATCTAAAGAAGATTGGAAAGTACATCGGCTGAAACGTTGTGCAAATAACCAAAATGAGAATTTGTGTTATTTGGATCATTCAGACTATTGTCCTCATCTGAAGTGTTATTTTCACAACATTTTTGCTGATATAACCGAGGACCTTCGTCAGGTGTATCTTGTCGAACTTGGGTAATTTTTCTGTCAAACTTCGGCACGGAGTTTCAAAAGGTACCCGTCATTTAATACACGATGGTAGCTTGCTCTCGTTCCATAAGCCATGGCTGGTCAGAGATCCTAATTAATTCGCAATTGTATGGCGAGTATAGGCGAGAACCTGAATACCTGCTAAACACTATCATCAAATGTCTAAGGTCTCTTTGTACAAAGGTTTGTCAGAACAACCTGGCATGAGGATACTTTTCCCTTACAAGTAAACTTTCACTAAATATTCAAAATTACATAGTATTCACGGCCAACTAAATTCCTCTCGATATGGTTAACCAACATTGGCTTTTACGAGGAATGGTGTATCTTTTCCAAGTAATAGCATGAAGCTAGATACTCAACCAGACTAGATCAATTCTTATCCTGGAATCCAGGACAACAAAGAGATCACAAGAAAGATATATTAGAACATATTTAAATGGTAAATTGGAAGAGGAAAATTGTGTTCTTAACTTCTTTACTAACCCAGTATTTGAGAGATAAAGAACTTTAATGGAACATTCAAATATCAAGGCATCTCGTATAGAGTTCAAGTATTAGCGCCAGATTAGATCTTTTTTTATTTATGAGAACTTCACAGAACCAAAATGAAATGAAAAAATAGTATCGCTCATATTGAGGATTGAACCTTCAAATTCCAGAAGAGTATCCATTACAATCGAATGTTACTGAGTACTTTTCTACTATGGCACGGTCTGTGTAGACTTGAGAACAATAGTATGATTAATCCTAATAATAGAAATTCTCATTCCTCATCTAAAAAAATCAGAAACACAGGATGAGAAGTGTAAAAATAATGGAAATTATTTTGCCCGTCTAAGTCCCCTCTCCCTTTATTTTCCTCTCTCATAAAACAGTTAAACCGATTGCATGATATTTGTCATTAACAACTATAATTCCTTTCATTAGTTTAGTAAGTTTCCTTTGTGAAGCTTCTAGTTTAAATATTATATTTCAGTTTTTCGCATGTCATATTGATTAGAATATTCTGCATAACTGGAAACTAAATTAGATTTGCTGTTTTCGTTTTCCAGATAAAAAACTTAAAAAAAGTATTTACAAAACCATATTGAAAGGGAAAACGAATAAAGGAAGATGGAGAAACGATAGGAGGATTTAATTGTAATAAACGGATGTAGCACAGTCGGTTGTAGGCTGTGGCTGCTGACTTTTTTCTTTTTTTTTTTTACAAGGGAGTCACCTCTTATCAAGGCTGAAGACCACTTAAGGATAAGGGTTAAAGAATAGATGGTGGTCACCGGGCAACAGCGTAGTAATCGTTATTGGTGAAAACTAGGTATGATTTCATTAGTTAAAGTGGACGTGTCAACAAGAACTTGTTTACATGAGACTTGAAGACGACCATATTGTAGTCAGCTAGAAAGCAGGCCAGCAAGACAGAGTTCTACAAGCGGGCAGCTCTAGGAAAGAAGCTTTGTTCATGGAATCTTCATCTAGATTTAGATACAGTTAGAGAGTAAGGGACATTGATGACACTGGTTGCAGCTAGTCGAGTGTTTGTGAACGTTTGGGAAGGAGGGGGACCATAGATTATATGTTAGTTGACCACTTGCTATAAAAATAACGATGGAGCAGAGACAGGCCAGCAATGTCTCTTCTTCAGAAAGGAAGTTGCAGGAAAGAGAAAAGAGTGTCACATACTAGATGAGGCAATCTTCTGCATAGATCATGCCTGAAGATTTTCTGTTTTGTATCATCCCACAAAAAATTAGAGAACTAACAGAGAATTACTTCAAGTTTATGTTTAAAAGAATATGCACATTACCTATATATTTGCAGATGAATGTAAATCTACGGCCTTTATATTACAAAGTGTTAATTTATTTTGAAAGAAATAGATAAGATAGGTTTGATATAAATATCAAACAAAAACCAAAATTTGTAGGAGTATAGATACAACTACACCCCCCCACACACATATGTATATATATATATATATATATAATATACACGCACTCACGCATATGTATATATGTAAATATTTATATATACACAGACACACATATATATATATATATATATATATACAAATATATATATATATATATATATATATATATATATATATATATATTATATATTTATACATTTATATATATATATTTATGTGTATATGTGGAGATTTTTTTAGAACAACAATTAAACAGGAAACGATTTTCTCATGATAGTTGGTGAATTTTTCCGACCATTATAAACGCTTTTTTATGTTATATTTTGAAAGAGATTCACACACCTATATACATGCGTATACTATATCTACTAAACAAGCTAGTTTCATTTACACCAAATACGACAACTGATTAAAAACTTCCATAACTTAGAGTAATATATACGAAAACTATTCGGGTTGCGGCTGACGACAAACTTATTTCCTATGCTCACAGATTGCAGACTTTTATTCCTGACACTAAGAGCAGTAAAGCTCAGGTGTTGAATTCGTAACAGTTGCAGCATATAACATATGCAAATGATCAAGTCAGCTGCACGATGTGACGTCACAGCAGAGACAAAAGGACACACGTGGAGGAGCACTGGGTGTTTGGAGGGGTGGTATGCGAGACGTGATAGGAGAAGTATGTATTCGAGATGAAAAGTCATACGCAGCTTGAGGAGGAGAAAAGAACTGTTTAAAGATTTAGAAAAATGTGTAGTTGGAAATCCCAGACATAAAGGCTTTTCATAAAAAAGCGCGGCAATTTTTATTCCTTTCTTCTCTACTTGCGACAGAGTCTACAACGTGCTGGGTCCATTAAAATGTAACAACACTGTTAAAAAAAAAGGTGTACAATGATACACATTCAAAGTTGGGGAAGGCTGTAACCTGTATTCTTCTTCAATTTTATCTTGTCGGACTCAGGAATTTTTCTCTTGAACCTGGGGATCTGTGTTGAATTTCAAACGGAAGCCTTTATTTAATGCACTCGTTCCATCAGGTATGACCGCTTAGATGTCCTAAGTAATTTGCGGTTAAATTCTTACTGCGAGCTATACTCAGAATACAAGTTTCAACCTCCAGAAGAGTGTCACACAAAATCGATCATTATCTCAAAAAGGCAGAAACATTATCAATAGAGGGAAATTATTTTAGTATACTAAAATAACGTATTTTGCTTTGACTATTTATTATATTTAATTTTTTTTCACAATTGTATAATCTTCCAAGCTTAGCACAAATATATCACCAGAAGGAGCATATCTATACTCCTATAATTTATTTTAATGTATTGATATTCATATTAAAAACCCTTTTTTATGTATTTAAACAGAAAATACAACTTTGTTATATATGGCTCGTGGAATTGTATTCATCTGCAAAAGATCTAGCTAATTTGCATATTCTTTTAAACATTCATTTTAATTAATTCCCTATTAGTTTTTTTTGGTTTTCTTATGGGAAGATCATCTTTAGTTAATCAATACGCTTAATTATATTTATGCAGATATTGTACATTATTTATACTTGTGGAATATTTGTATAAAAAGTAATAGTAAACACAATCCTATTTCTCCATATATATATATATATATATATATATATATATATATATATATTTGTTTAAACATTTTGCCTATCAAAGTTCCCGCCAGTTTTTGGTCTACAGACATGAAACTCAATATATAGGGTATTCGAACCCATGCAGAACTTTATATTTGGGTTTTAGCAGGGGGAAATCAGTGTAAAAGTGAGAAAATTAAAAAAATGGAATTTGCCAGGTGAAGGTCGAATGACGGCATTAATAATATGCATATTATTCATATTTTAATTTTTAGCCTTGCAGCAAACATCATAGCTCAGGCATTAACGTCAAAGGAAAAAGTAAATCCTAAGCTAAACGTGTTGGTTTCGTTTCTCAGTGCTGGCTCACGAGTATTTTTTATATATATATATAACTAGCGAGGGGTACCCGGCGTTGCCCGTGAGTTTCGAGGTGTGTGTGTAGTCAGGCGAGAGTGGGGGTTTTAATCAATCATAAGAATAAGCGAAGTAAATATATCGAAAAAAAACTAACGTAAGGCAAACGAACGATGTTAAATGTAAACATAAGAAAAACAAAAAAAGAAAGCGCATAATAAAAAAACGAACGAAAAAAAGACATCTCACACCATGATTCGAACCCAAAACCTTTAGATAATGAGGGCGCGCTCTAAGCTAATACGACGTCGACGAAATTGTGTCGGTTTTTTAATATTTAAAGTAAATCATGTCCCGACGTCGTATGACACATGCGTAGAAGCGAACTTGTCATGAGAGGGCGGTTTTTGCTGAAAACTGATGATTTTAGGGTGAAGAAATGTTTTGGGCCAATTTTTCGATATTTGTCGGGCGAAGGTTAGAAGTTTAAAATGATACCGATCTCGTGAAAATCCGTGACTCGTGTCGAAAGTTTTTGCAAGACATACAAACACACAAACATACATACATTTTCCCTTTTATGTATATATAGATTACTATATGTTGGGTCCAATATAATATAATATTTTGATTAATGCAGATTTCGTATTATTTTTATTTTTTTTTTTTGTCACAGATAGCATTTATTCAATTACATGCGAGAAACTTGTGCATAACAACAAAAAAGAGGTGATACATGTCATCTTGTCTTTCCCAGTTTTTAACATCTGCATATTGCCAGTCGGGTGACATGTCAGAAGACAGAAGTTGTTACACAAAAAGTAAAAGTAGAACATTATATTAAGGGATGATGCAAAACGAGTTTGATTTTTTTTTTTAATGATTTCTTGAACGACATAAATGATAAAGAAAATATCCAAAGCTCAGCATCAGATGTAATTAGCTGAATTCGAAAGAATATGGTAAAACAAAGAATTTATATCGTATCATTTCGGTAAGAATGTTCTTCTGTGTGTCTTGGAAATTTTGAAAATTTTAGTAAAACTGCAAAGAGAATATTCTCACACACAAACACACACACACACACACACACACGGGCTAATAAAGTAGAAAATAGACGACAAAAATACAGTGAGATGAGTAGTCTCTCTTATTTCGTTTTTGTTTTTTTACATGTTCTAATGATTTACTACTAATCAAGGCCCAGAGGCCACTCGAGGATAAACACTGAGGATTCTTATGCGAGTCTGGGTAATTCTCAAGAAGTTAGCAAATTTCTAACAAGAATACTCCCATACATGCAGAGTGAGACGATAAAAGTAGAACTTCCTTTATTCATATTTTATGCACTAATGTTTCATCGCTTATCAAGGCCCAAAGGCCACTCGAGGATAAATACTGAGGATTCTTATGCGAGTCTGGGTAATTCTCAAGAAGTTAGCAAATTTCTAACAAGAATACTCCCATACATGCAGAGTGAGACGATAAAAGTAACACTTCCTTTATTCATATTTTATGCACTAATGTTTCATCGCTTATAAAGGCTCAAAGGCCACTCGAGGATAAGGACGAATGATTTTGCCTGCTGAACAGTGAGATAACACTGTGAGGATTCGTAATGATGGTTGAGATTGGCCAACATTTGATTATATAAAAGGATGGCTCAGTAAGTATTTGCTCACATTGTACCTCAAAACGAACACGTTGTAGTCCGCCAAAAAGCAGCCCTGTACGATTGCGTTCCACGGACGCGTAGTTCTTATAAAGAAAATTTGCTCAAAGTTTCATCTACTTTTCGGTGCACAGTGGTAGAAAGGAAAATTATTTACAGTTGTGGCAGCTAGACGAGTTTTTGTTGTTAATGTTTTACGGTTGAGAAAAAAGATTTTCCCAAATCTCAATATCCTTTATATCAAATCTCAAGTCTGTCGAGTGAAAATTGACAGAGTAGTTTGGTAGGGTAATGTACACACACACACAAACACTTTCACTTTGATAGATATATAGATATCAATAGACTAAAGATTATTAATTTTGAAATTTTAAAGTGAAAAAGCATTTTAATTTACTTCCTAAATTTCCAAAGATCAGTATTCGTGAATTCACATGAGGTTTACAAGAGACAATTGTCTCAGATTATTTATTCAAATGTAAATATATTAATACAACGAATGAACAGTCGAAAGGTAATCCTCCCTTCCTAGTCTATTTTTCACGAGAGTGATGTTCAAGGGAGATAATGCGGATATATATATCACCGATTATTGGATCAAATATCAAATTAGTGCAAAAGTTTTTGCCAATTTAAAATTCCGTCTTGAAAATGAAAGATTTTGATTTTGAAAATCTTTACTTATAACAAGAACGCCTTTTGCTCTCTATAACTTGATTACATCTGTCAACGAGCTTATAAATGCCTCACTTGTCAAATTCTTTAAGTTTTGAAATATAAATTAAACTCGTGTTCAATCTCCACTCGTGATGTTAATTTAAGGTCGTCTAAATGGTTTTGTAATTTTCAAAATAAGTAATAATCCGCAATGCCTGGGATAAGATTTCCCAATGAACTTTTCGTAGGGGATTTTCTGCTGTGTGAAAACGAGCATTATCTTGATGGAAGATGAATCTGTTTCTGTTTACTAAATAAGGTCGTTTTCAGTTCAACATGAGTGTGAATATTACAGAAAAATATGAATCTTGCTTTAATTAGCTGAAACAAAATATGTAGGATGTTATCTAAGATAGTAGTTTATACATGGGACCCAACACGTTGTAACAGTCTACATCGCATAGGAGAACAGGACAAACGATAACTTGTACTCACTTTTTCGTGTAACAACAACATTTCTTTCCTCATTCTCCTGCCATGCGTGACTTTTCATTATGGCTGGGACTTCTCTCACATGATCGTCTTCTCTAACATGCTCTTTCTCCTTTTTATAGACTTTTCATAGGTGGTGATGTCATTTCACATGAATTTGCATACGTGCGTCTGTGCTCTCTTACAAAAGTTATAAATTAAGCATGGTGGATAGTTTAATAAGAATATGCATGTAATAAATTAAAATAGCTTAAAATTCCTCTTATAATAACTGGCCAAAACTTTTGCACCGGTGTGATATTTAGCGGAATTATCACCAAATCGTTGTTACATGATAAGGGCTGTCCCCTTTTCATGTAAGTATAAAAATAGAGAGATTTAGTTAAAATGAAGATGATATAGCATAGGCGAAATTCGAACCTCGTAATTTAGGTTTAGAAATAGATTACGTGTGAGAATTAGAAAAAGGAATGTAAAACAAACGATTGTTTAGAATAGAGATAAAATAGTTCAAGAAAAGAATGTGCACTGTCAATTTTGTTATGAAAATTCAATTGAAAGAATGCAGCTACAAGATAATTTAATAAACATGTTTTTAACATATTGGAAATATAGGTTACTGAGTATAGGTTAAAATTCCTTGAGTAAAAAAAGGAAAAGTTTTGGATACGTATGTCCAGAACACGTGTGTATGACGTCATGGAAGATAGAAAGTTCTAGAGATAGTTAGAAAAACTTTAGAGAAAAGAAAGGAGAAACTGAGAGAAACTCAGAGAGTCTGAGGATTCGAACGTCTAGAAGCGAGACGGTCACTTTGAAACTTAATATGTTAAACTTTGAATTCTTGATGATGAAAATCACGGCCGGTCGTGAAGAAATAATCCCATCATGTGTTTTTATAAAACGTCGTCTTGTGTTGTGATTCTACAAAAAGGTAAATTGAATTGTTATTATATGTCTATATGTCTGTGTTATAAAATGTCTTAACATACACACCTTACATACACGTCTCGACATCTCATATCTACAATGTGAACTCTACATCTCATATCAACACTGAGACTGTCTGAACACTATCTCCTCACTCAAGGAGCTTCTCATATTCCATAGCAACACTTCTAAGTAATGAACTTTAATATATATGAATCGTCATAACACGAACAATCTCTTCATAACAGAAACAACGACATTCTCATACAACAACAATCTCTCTAACAACATCCCTCTATCTAAAATACAACAACATCTCTCTCTAAGACTCTGAGAGCCACTCAATAAGACTCCTAAATGTAACATCGTCATCATCATTAGCTTCCATTTTATATGCTGACACGTGTTGGACGTCTTTAAGAAATTGACTTTCCAAGAACATATTTCTGGCTAGGTCTTTATTTATCATTTTTTTTCATCAGGTCCTTACTTGACCTTTCACTGTAAACTAATATTTCTATTTCAACTGTTATACGATGGATAATGATAGCGTCTTTGACGCTTGCCAAGAACGATGCTAATAAATAATCTATATTGTTTATAAATGCTTACATAACATGAAAAACGTCTTATAAATGAAATGTCATGGAAAACTTGGTTAAATAACAAAAACATTATACAATTATAAATTTACAATGAGATAAAATTCATTTTTAGTCATTGTATTTTTAGTCATTGTTTTTAAAGAAAACTTGTGTTTTGGTGGTAAAATGTTTTGTGAAAGTATAAACAAGAGCTAATAATGTGTATGTCTATATTCGTTAGTGTGAATATGCACGTGTGAGTAATATGTGTGTGTGTGTGTGTGTTGGTTTACATTTTTCTTGGTAGTGTATATGATGTGATAGGCACTTCTGCGTGAGTCTTAAAGTGTTCTATTTCGCTTCGCCTCTCTAGGCCAAAGGTGTGGAGTGAGGTTACATTCTTGGGTTTTCTGGGGTGCTCCCGGATTGGATCTCTGGATAACTGAGGATTTCCTCGTTTTATACGGGTGTCTAAGTTTGCGCCAGCTTACTATATTTGGGGGTTGAAACAATGTTCACTGGTTGAAAAATATCGTATTAAGATGATCGCATGAAAATTTTAATTTGGTTTTGAAACTTAAAAAAAGAGCGTATCCCAATGAAGCAGAGAAAGAAAGAAAGTGGCTATTCAATCTAACCATTTTTTGGGGCGTTCATTTGGATCACATCTCTAATTAGTCACTACAAACTCTCATTCACGTTTTCAATGTGGTCTTAGCATGAAAGTCTATTCTAAGTTGATCTGTTGATATTGTTTAATCAGTGTAAATGATTTGCACAATGTTTTTTTGTTTTTGTTTTTTCAAAGTTTATTTGGAGAGAGAGAGAGAGTCAACAAAGGAAAGACCAAACAAACGAACAATAAATCAAAATGAATATCTTAAATATTTCCTCCAAAATATAAATTTCAGAACATATACTTTAAGTCATGATCTAAGTTGGGTTTAATTTGTCTTGATATGAACTACTTTGATTGAACACTGTTGAAAGTATCTATATCATCATATAAGTATACATTTATTTCGTGCATAAGTCATGAATATGTAAATGTTTCTCGAATTCAATAACTACTTATCAATGCAAGTTCAGAATTGTCATAAACACTCTTCTCTCAACACTGTCATATACAAATTTTCAGCCGTTTCATGCGACCTTCATCAATGTAAGGAAAAGTCTATACATAGTGGATGATGGTTTCCGGGGAAAATTGTATAGCTAACGAAATGAAGAAATATTTACATGTACCTAATAAGTGACCCTGCTAATACCCCTAACTTACCTGTTTTTTTCTGTCAGCACTGTCGTATATATATCACTAGCCTGGGTGCCAGGCGTTGCCCGAGTGTTTGGAGGTGTGTTGAGCAAAAAAAAAAAAAGCTGTAGCAGGCAGACAGGCTTGACCCATATCGTGAAGGAGGAAAAGAATGTGAAAAAAAAAACAAACGACGTGACGTATTTGCTATTGCGTTCATCACTAAACCGAAAGTGGCGAAGGCTTAAATCAAGGCTAGTCTATTGAAAAGAGGGGATGACTTTCGAAAATATCGGCGAAAAAAGCGACCCCTCTTTGTAGAAAAGTGCCCAGTTTAGGGTGAAGTAATTAATACTTTTAGCCAAATTTTTCGGTATTTCCCATCAGAAATGTCGTGCTTCAAAACAAGTCCGATCTCATGAAAATCCGTCGCCTCCGTCGAAATTTCTAGGAAGCCATACAAACATACATACATACATTCATACAGACAGATGACATTTATATTAAAGATGGCTGTACAGTTTTTGTTTCCTAGATATAGCTTCACTGTAACTTTTGTGTTTATTAAAGAGTGCTCAATGAATGAACAGAGCCTGTTTATAATATGTTTATTTATTCAAACATTATTAGCTACATATGTACATACATGTTTCTTCAGCGATCCTTGGTTAAAGATCAGATCAAAAGTCGTTTCTGAGTGCATTAGAATGACTTTCGATTGGCTAACCTGATGACATGATGATCTCTGACTAGAGATCTCTACAGAAATATGTGTGAACATATGTAGCTAATAATGTTTGTATAAATAAATATTTATGATTATATTTCTGAGGTTTCCTAGATGGTAATCCAATGGAACTGATATTTATAATATAGTGTTCAATAGTAAATAGCGCCTTATTATCGTATAATTTTCTTTAGTTGTCTGACACTGTCTTTTTATGAAATCAGAGATTATTTTTCGAAATCGGACAAAGTAAAAATCTCTGATTTCATTAAAAGACAAAGTAAAAATGAAAAGTTTAGACAAATTGAACAAGTATATTTACATTTAAGACCATTTGAAGTTAATGGCCTGATGAGTTTGGGTTTTGAAAGAAATAAGAACTGAAACATGTATGCACATATGTAACCGGTAATGTTTGTATGAATAAAGAAATATGTATAGATAGTAAATAATTGTATGTATAACTGCGAATTGTGTCTGTATCATAAAGTCATAAAGTCTAGCTCATCTAAATGAAAAATGCAAAAAATTGGTGTATGGGCTCCAGACGATTGGCCACCCCTAGTGTAAATAAATAGGGGTTCTGCATTTCCGTAGTACCTGCAGACGAGCTGGCATTGTCAAAATTTGTAATTACGTGACTAATATATTGAATTTGGCTGGGATCCAATTACAGGCTATGTAGACATCAGTTAAGCAGATCGAACAACACAATAAATATCATATTCTAAACATGTCCTTTCTTCCTTTCTCTTCCCTTTTTTTATCATAAAGACTCTAAGCTGATTACCTCCCTTACAAGGAGAAGACTTGCCAAAATCTAAAATTCATGCCAAAATAAAATTCCTTACAAGTAACAATGAAAATGTTATAATCTTATTCATAACTGCTAGGGCTATCAGGCGTTGCCCACAACAAATAATACCAGTAGTGTATAATAAAAAAAGATATGTATTTGTTAACATTAGAAAGCTTGTCAGAAAAAAAAAATATAAGTAAACCAACTGTGACCCGTTGGATTAATAATATAACTATATTTGTTATTATTAAACGCTTTCTCCACTTTCTGTAGAATATGGGCTAACAGGACTCTGTACCTAAACCTAAATGTAGATTCCATGAACAAAGCTTCTTTCTTAGAACTGCATGCCTGTGGAACACTCTTTCGATTGCCTGCTTGCCAGCTGACTGCAATCTAATTATCTTCAAGTCCAACGTAAACAAGTTCTTGATGAACCGTCCCCCTAAGTAATCCAATTTACAAAATTCCCACTACTTATGTTTACTACGCTATAATCATATTGACTAATGTATACCTATTAACCCTTTTCCTCGATGGGCCTCCGGGCCTTGATAAGTGGTGATTCCTATGTTAAAAAAAAGAAAGCCTTACGAACTTGGTCCAATGTGTTTGTTCAGTCACAAACATTTTATATCCGTCTTTTCACTTCTCTAACTTTCAACCAGCTTCCTTGTATTGTATCTTCAACGCATATTTTGTATAGCCCAAAATGAAACGCTTAAAGTGACCAAACAATCTCAGAACTGTAAGATAAAACTAGTTATGTCCTTTGTGTAAAGAATAATCTCCCTTTCTT
>NC_136490.1:50927412-50977412 GCF_053919585.1 Euprymna scolopes | reverse complement strand
TATATTTAAATATTTGTTACATACCAGGTCATGAGTAATTAAATGCAGTTCATCGGTTAATTAATGTAAGTATTCCCATAGTGTTCCTCAACTTTAGGCTGGCAATTATTCCTATTTCATTAATCTTTTATCAGTAGTTTTCAGGTTATTTATTACCAAATCCAATAATTTTGGTAAATGTTTTCATGCTTCAAATTCTTAACATTTTCATATATTTATTTGTAATGTTTGGTTTGTCCGTTATGAAGAGGAAAATTGTCATCTTTTTTTTTTTTTTCGAATATGATCGAATTTTGCAAAGGGAAAGAAAAAGAAACAACAATATCAATGTTTGATGCATTTTAGGTTAGGAAGTCTGTATCTTCAAACGGCCTGATCTGGTGGGACCTAATTAACTATGAAAAAAAAATGATCTCAAGGTCACGTGAACATCATGTGATCCAGGTAGTAGGCAAAGAGTATTTTAGCAGATGAGTTTAGGAGTTCAAATCCCAATGAAGGAATTTTAAAAAATGAGTTAATGACATATTCTGAATACATAGCACACCACAAAATTAAATAAATTTTTAATCCATAGAAAGTAAATAAGTTTGATAACGGGCATCTAAAGAAGGCTGGAGAGTTCATCGGCCAAAGCAGTGTGAATATAACAATGTGAATAACTATTCGAATATATTTATTCATTTATTCAAGTGGTGTCCTGCTTGGTTCAGGCATTGAAGGTTATGACTCTTCATGTTTGTCTCTCCTTTGAGAGAGATATAGATGTTGAGTCATAACCGTTAATGTCTCTTTGGGTTGGAAAATGGTGATCCAATATTTAAAAAATTACTGGAATTTTGGGAAAGAAATTCCCTTAAAATAAAGGTCACTGAATCAAAAAAAATGTTTAATAAAAGAAATCAAGGATTTGTTTTGTAAAGTAGAATTCACTTGCTTCTCAAAGCAATAATTATATATATATATATATATAATTTGGTTGAATCTACAAAGGTACACAGTTTCAATTTTGACCTTTTGCTAGCCAAATTTTGCATGTCTGAATACCCGTTATGTAAATTTTTTTAAATGTTTAAACCCAAAATTGGCCGAGTAGTGTGCTAGACACCGCAATGTCAAATCTTTTGAACTTTAACTCTTTGGCAGCTCAATTCTTTTAAACTTTAACCCCTTGGCAGCTGAAATTTTCGACCCAAACCGATTAAAAAGCTTGCCCTATCTCTGAATGCACTTTATGTCAAATGTCAAATGTGTAAACCAGAAATTGGTTGAGTAATTTGGTAGTGACCGCAGAGGTCAAAGTTTTTAAAAACTTTGACCCCAATTTTCATCCCTTAATATAGATATGTATATATTATTTTATTTATAGATAGATATGATTATGATAATTCTATTTATAAATAAATATGTCCTGAATCAAAAGAAACACGTATATTTGCAAAACATATATTTGTCACTAGAGTGTCATCCAATAAAGACCATTATCATTTAAATACATATTTTATATCCAGACATGTATGTTTTGACCTGTAAAGATTCATCAGGGTGGTTATGTATGGGTATTTCTTGCATTAACTTATATAAAGTTTTCAATTAATTTTATAAATGTATGTGTCAAGCAACAAACAGTGTTATACATATTTCATATATATTCTTTTGTATATTTCTACTGTTTCCATTTTTAAAAGAACAAAAAATTTACATTGGATATATATAAGACATTAATAATAATAAGACACCGTTCCAGTAGCCTGCATCCCTGCCGATTACAACATGGTAGCCTTCATGTCCAATGTAAACAAGTTCTTGCTGAGCCGTCCCCTTATATGATCTACACCAATAACGATTACTTCACTACCATCTTACATTCATTAATCCTTATCCTCGAGTGGCCTTCGGGCCTTGTTAAGTGGTGATGGTGAATTGTAAACAAAAAGGAAAAAAACGTACCTGTCCTTGTGTCTAACCTCCTGGCAAGAATGTAAACAATAAGTACCTAGATTACTTGAAACAAGTTATAAAAGATTTTAGAAGCAAACAATAAGTATATCTTCTTTTTCTTGCACTCACTTACACACACACACACACACACACACACACACACACGTGCGCGCATGCGCATATGCTAGTTTTACCCCAGTTATCTTCGCGGTGTTTCTTCTGTTCAATCTGCGCATACTTTTCATCTCTGATGTCCAAGTAGCTTACGAAACCCAGCACCTGTTCCTGCTTTTTAAGGCCTCTCCTTTGCCCAACCGATTCTTTCATATCTCTCCCATCCCCACCTGTCCACATTTAACGCCTCTAATTCTTTGCATTTGATTTCACAGGATGCCATTCCTCAAAGTCTCTCCTCCAAGTGAAGCAGAGGAGATGATCTAGAGCAAGACAAAGTTTCATACATACTTTTCATAAATGGCAAAGAGAAGAATGCAAGACCCAGTCGGCAACATAGGTAGCTACTCACCTGGCGCAGGCCTTCGGGCTTATATCAGCATATGATATGGTTCTGGTCGGTCTAAGGAGGCCATCTTCCCAAGCATTGCCCCCTCCTTCATAATAAGATTGGTTTATTGACAGTGTCTTGAGGAATCCATAATGGAAAATTGGGCACTTATGCAGACAGAATACGAACCGTACTTTTTAAAAAATAAGATTTTCAAGTTTAATTCAAATTTTACGGTATCTTTTGTCTATTAAATTGTTAAATGAAATTCAAAAATAGTTAAAAAAAACATCCACGCCCACCTCATGTTTAGAATAGGTTTTTAAATTATATATATATTAATACGATATCGTGTATGTTATTTTGTGTGTCACACATATCTTTTTTCTTCCGAGCGACTGTCGGTTAATTGTTATTTATTACAAGAAATGGAAGGTCTTAATTTTGCCAAGAATTCTTCATAAGTTTAGCTTTCAGTTTCGATTATAGGTGAAGGAACTGAAGTTATATATATATATATATATATATATATATATATATACATACTAGCAGAAGTACCTGTCGTTGACTGGGTTCAAAAACACCTTACAGAAAATGGACTCTGATTTATGAAAGTATGATAGGTTATGAAAAGGAAGGGTTGTAAAGAGATAGCTTCGAATTTGGGGGCATCAAAACCAAAGCAAAATATGATGAAAGTAAAAATAAAATAGATAAACCCCATAATTTATTATACCATACCTGTTCACACTGAAACACTTCTCACAATATTCTGTGAATCTATATTAAAAAACCTTGTTAAACTTTGTGACATATTACCATTCTATGGAGGCCAGTCGCGAACGCAAACCGCACAATTTTATTATACCATCCCTATTTAAGTTAAAACATACTTTGATAAGTATTCTTATGGACATCTATATCAAAAACATTTGTAAACGTTTTTTTTTTCATTTTTAAATTTTTTATTTCCATACTTTGTGGACCAGGGGGAATGCAGACCCCCACAATTTTAATGAACCACTGTTTTGCCAGATCAAACATATCCATTCCTGTGTCTCGATACATCTTCTATCATTATATGTAATCCGTTTTTTAAAATAGTCAACCATATAGGAGCCTATTGGTGACCAGACAGTCACACACACACATACACACAGATTTATATTATATATATATATTTTCTTCAAAAGTTTCGGTTTCGATATGAGCTGATGCACCCAATCATATAGATGTATATTTTTTTTATTTTTGAAATCACAACTTTATGATATATAAGAATCGATAGAAAATTGATTCTATAATAATATATACGAAATCTGCATAAATTAAAATATCATATTTAAGCGTACTTTACGATCGGGCTATGCCTGGCATCCCTGCTAACTTAGATAAATACTTTTGCAGTTTTAACAAAAGAGCTACAATAATATCAGGGCGTCTCCATTTACGCTGAATATTAACAGAATGCCAATATCAATATATTACATGTGAAAGAGTTCGCTGTAAAATTACTACAGGTTTCGCTAGTGTGTGTTATTATTTCAGCACGGTCCGTATTCTGCATAAGTACCAAAAGTTATGATGTGTGCAATCTTTTGCATTTTTTAAAAGCTACTCAATACTAAGTATCAGTAAGATGGATAGATTGACAATTATTAAGAATATTATGAGAGGATTGAAAATGAGATATTGAATAAAAAAAATTTGATTATGCATGATGAAGTTGATTTTGAATTTGAAAGTGACTATGTTGCAGACTGAAGGGAAGCCATCTCGGCAAGTTTTGTAACAATCCAGTGTGCCCCTCTCCCTTTTAGGATGGGGATGGAGGCTGAATTCAGCTATGAGTGAGAGAGTGATCTTCCCTAGCCAGAGAGCTCAATCTGAGTGGAGTTGAAAGTAAATATATTAGTGCATTATACACTGAACTCTTGAACATTTTTCTTTTCCTAATGAATCGCTGCTTATCAAGGCGCAAAGGTCACTTGAGGACAAAGTTAATGATTTATGTCGGACGGATGATGAGACAAACATCTGGAGAATTGCAAACCATGAAATTGATTATGTGAAAAGACGGCTCAACAAGATTTTGTAAGCATCACACTAGAAAACGGCCATGCTGCGGGCAGCTGGTAAACAGCACCATAGTATTGCATCCCACAGTTCTTGGAAAGAAACTCTGTTCATGAAAGTTCAGCTTAGTTTTAAATACATAGAGGAAGAGAGGAAAATTATATACAGTGTTTGTAGCTAGACGAGTTTTTGCTGTGAATGATTTACTGAGAGTGGGGGGGGACCAAACAGTGGAGCTGAATCGAGCGCCATATTAGCGATTGTTCATTCAAAGTTGAGGTAATTACTAAACTACCTATTTCTTTTTAGGCATTGCATCTTATTTTCAATTTATGAAGCCAACCTCTTTCTAGTACACCTGCAGCCTCTTGTCTCTGTTGTTTCTATATTTTTTGTTCATCTCTCATCTTATTTTTCATAGCTTCGCTTGATATAAATAAAAGATGACTCTGCCAAAAACGTTCTCACGTGTGTTACACGTGAAATTCATTTTACAAGTACAATCAAGGAACAATGGGTGCTCCACCTTAATATCTAAGGAGGCATATCAAAAATGATAGGAGTTATTTTTTATTTACAATACATGTCATATCCTGTCCTCATCACTAGCTGACCAGATGTAATAGCACAGTTTTAGAGACTAAGGTCGTATTGGTGTCACCAGTAAGTTTTATCGTGGATATTTTTTTTTATTTTTTATTCTTTTACTAGCACACCTATCGCAGCCCCCCCCCCCAATAGAAAGTCAGATTCTGCTTTTTCGGTAGGGAGAGTGGGGGGGGGGGTGATTACATGTAAACTGTCTGAAATTTTTTTCTGCAAATATGGAGTTTAGAAAAATAAATTCATATTTTGGAATAAAATAAAATACGCATCAAGTGCGCTTGCAAGCCAAATTCCAACGCAGTTATATGAAAATAAACAAATATTTTACTTCTTTGATTCTGAAATATATTTAAATTATAAATTTCAAACTCCATCCTCAGTATTTTGTCTGTTTCTTAGTTTTTCTTCTTTCTTGCCATGTCGTAAAGTTGAAGAAAGAACAGTCAGTGGTAAATACCCGCGCATTGTCTCTCGGCGGTTGTACTTTTAAATGGCGGGAACTGTGCGTTGGTTACGCGAGATTAACGTCAAGGGTGTGTGTGAGTTCCGCTATAATGGGACTCACACCCTGGACGTTAAACATGGCAAGAAAGAAGAAGAAGAAGAAAACCCCCAAAATACTGAGGATGGAGTTTGACTTTGAAATATTTTACTTGTTTGAAATTTTTTATTTAAATATATTTGTTTATTTTCGTAAAACTGCGTTGTAATTTGGCTTTCAAGCACACTTGATGCATATTTTATTCAAATTAAATCAACGCTTCTATAACGGAATTTACATCCTTGAGGTTAATATTTTAGACTAGGGATCTTTTATTATATAAATTTCACGTAAAATGAGAACAAACTTCCTGGCCAGTTACTGGTAAATGGATTAACCGATTTTTTTTTAATTCGAAATGTTTTTAAATAAATTTCAGACTTGTTCCTGCTTTCAGAAAAAATAATTGATATTAACTTTCGGCTACATCGCCTACTTCTACCTCTTTGTAATATTAACTTGGGGTTTGGTTAAATATACGTGCAGTATAATTATGCCTTCCTCTTCTATCTCTCCCTGCTGCTAAATTTTATAAGTAAATAAACTAGCATACATAAACTTGATAAGATGCAATATTCAAAGCTTCTGTCTCTCTCTCTCTCTATCTCCCCCCTCTCTCTCTTTCTCTCTCTCTCTCTCTCTCTCTCTCTCTCTCTCTCTCTCTATATATATATATATATATATATATATATATATATATATATATATATATTCAGGACAGAAGTGATACAATTAAAACGAGCGAGCTTTTGTGCTTCAACATTTATTTTTTCTACGTAGTCATCACTATTCTTAATGCACTTTTGCCAGCGTTAAAGCAGAGCCTTGATAAAAGTCAGCGCCTGCCAGAACGGTCCATTTTTGTACAGCCGCGATTATGGTGTTGTTGTCGGGGAAATTCTGCCCACATAATGCGTCCTTCAAAGCCCCAAACAAGTAGAAGTCTGACGGTGCCAGGTTGGGACAATACAGGGTTTGGGACAGCACCGTCCAGCCGAACTTTGTCACACATTCTGTGGTCTTCAAACTTGTGTGTGTGTCGGCGTTGTTATGTTGCAAACAAAACGTTTTCTTTTTCTCTGATCTTTCATGGGTAACTCAAACATTCAGGATTGTCCAAGATCTAACGTAACGGTCCGAGTTGACAGTCATTCTAGTTTCAAGAAATCCAGCAAGATAACAACCTTCCTGTCCTAGAAGACTTTGCCTGCAGATGTCTGCATTTTACAATTCTTTTCTGGGAGCCTGGATATTGTCATTCCATAGACGGCTGTTTGGTCTCCAGCTCTTAGTGATGGCACCACGTCTCATTACCAGTTATGATGCAGTCCAAGAATTCGTCACCTTCGGGTTCATCCTAATTCAACTAGTCCTCATAGGCATCCCATCGGTGGTCCTTTTTGTTTTGCATGGGCATTGGTGAAACCCACCTAGCACATATTTCGCTGTATCTTAGGGATGACAATATCGTTCCCGGTACACTGATACCCGTATTCAGCTCTACACTCATTTGTCAATTATCGTTGTCTGCCGATCAGAGGGGATGAGTTGGTCGAGATGCACAGTGTTTTCTGTGGCAGTGGTTGAGCATGGGAGTCCAGAGTACACTTTTTCGCACTGATCTTTGTCACCACTCTGAAAGCGATGAACCCATCTCCTAACTGTGCGCACATCAACTGCATCTGCTTTGTAAACGCTCAACAGGCGCCACTGAATATAAATCGATTCAATTTTTTGTGCATGGGAGATTTTAATGACGCCTCTTTGCTTCTGATGCATGGCCCTAACCGGGGTTACTTTCTTAGAGTCTCACAACGACGTTATCTGCAACAGAGATGTGAGACTTTTACGTCACGAATGCATGAGTTTAGTGACCATAACAATGCAATTTGCAATCCCCTCTAGTCCACTTAAGCGGCGAAAAATTTAGGAAGTATTACTTTTGGAACGACCCTCACATATAGTTTTATATATTCATTGATAACCTCACATATTATTTTATATATTGATTGATAACCTCAAATATTATTTTATATATTCATTGATAACCTCACATATTATTTTATATATTCATTGATAACCTCAAATATTGTTTTATATATTCATTGATAACCTCACATATTATTTTATATATTCATTGATAACCCCACATATTATTTTATATATTCATTGATAACCTCAAATATTGTTTTATATATTCATTGATAACCTCACATATTATTTTATATATTGATTGATAACCTCAAATATTGGATTTTTTACGGACCATTCTTTTATGGGTCTTCAGCCGGTTAAAATAGTTTTTAAGGGGTCAAAAAAAAAAAGTCGGAAAAATCGTTGTACATTTTGTACATTCATCTTAGTTTATGTTTAATCTTTAATCAGTTCATATACGTGTCACGGTGGTAACGTCATCAGATTTGAATGCTACGGTTTCAGTTTCAATTCTAGCTGATTGCACCCAAATACTTTATTTTTCACTTTTATAAATCACGACTTTATAATTATGTATACTGAATCTGGACAAATTAAAATATCATATTTAAGCATATTCTACGACCGGGCGAAGCCTGATGCTCCTTAGCTAGTTAGATATATGCACATAAACCAAGACTGTGGTGGCAAAACTGCCCTGTTATGTGAGTTTCAAAATTTAACCTTACCGAATAGCAAAATTTGATAGAATTGAAACCACCTTCGCCTCAATCGTGCTGAAAGGTTTCATATATCATAAAAATATAGGCATTCTGCATGGTAATAAATTAGATTTGTTTTGCTGCATTGAAATTTAATCTTAGAAATTATTCTGCATGTGAAGTAATCACCTAAAAGGAGAGTTGGATGATTCTTATTCCGATATGGAATATATTTTGATCAACAAGGAGGCGAATTTAATTTTCCAGATTGTCTCTCATACTCTTTTTCTACAAGTGCACACACACACACGTGTGTGTGTGTGTGTGTGTGTGCATATATACATATGTGAGTATTTGTTTTTGGTCAAGATCAAAGTGTAGTGTCTGTTCTTCAGATGCTGCACTTCATTGTCTTGTTCTCTTTCGGTGGAGGAGAAATCCTTCACGACTGAGACAATTTTTATTTTTGTACCTTTTCTCCAGGTTAAAAAACGACACTGGTGTCTAACTCTGTCCCGTGGGGAGGCATAGTAAATAGGTACATTTACACGTGCGTGCACATATGTGTCTTTCTGTACAAATGCACACACATACATGGTAGCTTCCTTTAATCTTGACACACTATGGATGTTGTATATTAGGGTTTGGGTTGTTATGCATATCACTATTCTCTATCTAGTGGCTCATCACTATCTGAACCCAAGTTATATTTGTGATCAATTTGAGTTCTTTCCATGATCATCTAAATGTTCATATACGTGTGTGTGTGTGTGTGATACATATTCTCGACATAGATTTTTCAACTGCTTCTTGGATCTTTGGGTCCACCTGGGTTTTATCTGTTATTGGAGGGAATCTGGAAACCTGTGGACGAATGCATTCCACTCTAAAACGGTGGCTGGTTTTATTTAGTTTTTATTCACTTTCCAAGTGTCGAACGCAGAAGAATGGAAAGTAAGGATCTTGGCTTGCGATTAATTCTAATAGTCTCCATTTTAAGACACGTCATCTCCCTCTCAACCGTTAACCCGTACGCTCTTCTTTACGTCCAAATTTCAACTCTCGACTCCATGTCCAGCTAACCTGATCACGTGGTAACAACCCCGTCAATCTGGTCAGCTATTTTTAGAACTTCCGGTGCAACTTGCTATTTTTTTGTCAAAACTTAAAATGGGCATCTCATCTCCTCTCATTTACCGTACCAGTTAGTTAGATAGATAGATTGCTAAATCGATAGATATACATAGATAGATCGACAGACGGATAAATAACAGATAATTTCTCATGCTCCCAACTACATAACATGGATACGCACTGTAAGGATGTTTGTGCCTGGAAATCTTGTGGCAAGAGTTGCACAATGGCCAACCGCATGTCTCCTAATTCGGTGCTGTTAAATATCAGATGCAAGTGGAGGGTCTGGACGATTGGAAACAATGCTGAGATAAGCGGAGAACATACGGCACCTAGAATTCTCCCATGATTACCCATCTGGTATCAACCAGGCTCCACGTGATTTAACTTTGGTGATCTGATGAGAACTGGTGTGTCAACATGTTTATATGGGGACTCTAGAAGAATTAAAATGTTCTTTAAATGGAGGCTATTGAGAAAATAAAAAGCTCAACATGTAAGACAAAAAATAAAAATATCAACCGCACAAAGAATATATATACTAGTGCTCATAGATTTAATTATGAATTCAATTAGGGAATTACACCAATAGGAGTAAACGTACCGAAATCAGATAAATTTGTGCCTAATTTCCAATTCCAAAAACTGTTTTGTTTTATTGAACTTTTTAAACCTTAATTTTCCATTGCGAGTACTAATGATAAAATGATTTATTGGTTTTAAACTACAAGCAAACAAAGATTTATAGACAACTTCCACACCTGTTATTATGTCTTTTAAAAATATAAATGCATATTACGTGGGACTTTTGTTTAATCGTAACATTAAGATAACAGCTAAATATTCAGAACTTACGAACAAATAAGAGTCGGTAATTGTATCAAAATCGGAAAAATATTGAAATCTTTCCATCACTTATATATATATATATATATATATATATATATATATATATATATATATATATATATATACAGTGATGATCATATTTATTGGCACGGTAAAATAAAAGTTTAATTTAATCCCTTTTTTAGAATTTATTAGACAAAATTTAAGAAAATAACAAAGTATATTATGTATTTTTAACTGGCCTTTCCGATGCAGCAATCGGATTTTAGAAAAAATAAATAACAAAGGAACAACAAACATAATTGCAAAAAACCCTTGTTCAAAATTATTGGCACGATTTATTTAATAATCAATTGTATAGCCTTTGGCCTTGATTACCTTCCTCAGTCGCTTTTCATAGTTTACAACCAAGTTGTTGCACACTTCAGTAGTAATTTTAGCCCACTCTTCGTGACAATAATCCTCCAATTGAATAAGATTCTTAGGCTTCCTTTGCATTACCCTCAATTTTAATGTTCTCCATAAATTTTCAATTGGATTAAGGTCTGGGCTTTGTGATGGCCACTCCAAAACATTAATATGATTGTCCTCGAGCCATTTCTTAGTCAGTTTAGCCGAATGCTTTGAGTCATTATCTTGCATGAACCACCAACGACGACCAAGTGAGAGCTCTTTAGCAGAGTCTTTCAGGTTTTCATCCAATATTTTAACATAATCTTCCTTTTTTATGCTACCTGTGACCTTAACAAGTCGCCCTGGTCCAGAGGCAGCAAAGGATCCCCAAAACATCAAACTGCCTCCACCGTGCTTCACTGTGGGTATGGTGTTCTTAGGCAGGAAAGCTTCGCCAGATTTTCTGTAAATATAAGACACTTTATTATGGCCAAATAACTCTATTTTCGTTTCGTCAGTCCATAGAACACGTTTCCAGAATGCAACATCTTTATCAATATGACGTTTTGCAAAGGCTAGCCTTGCTTTCAGGGGCATAGGCTTCAATAAGGGAGTCTTTCTCGGACGACATGCTTTTAAACCAGCTCTCTTCAAAACTCTACCAACTGTATGTCGAGATACATTCACTCCAGAGGTGCTCTGTTCATCAACAATCTCCCCAACAGAGATCCTTGGGTTTTGTTTTACTTGTCGAACAATTTTCCGTTCATCTCTTGGGGAAAGAATCCTTTTTCTCCCTCTACCCTCTAAACTCATAACGTGGCCTTGCGATTTGAACTTGTTTATTATGGCTCTAACAGTGGATTTGGGAAGGTTTAGCTTCTTTGAAATCTTATCATAGCCCTCCCCATTGGTATGGCATGCTACAACAAGCTTCCTGACGTCTTCGCTGTGTTCCTTAGTTTTAACCATGGCGATTGAAAATTATAATTTAGTCACTTATAATAGTTTAAATAAATCGCTATCTAAAAATTATCTGAAAAAAATTATTCACTGAATTAGCGTTAAACAAGCATAATATGGCTATAAAAAAGTTCAGAAAGCACGTAAACCGGAAATTGATTGATATTATACTGATACTAAAAGAAAAACAAAGCCGTGCCAATAATTTTGAACAAGGGTTTTTTGCAATTATGTTTGTTGTTCCTTTGTTATTTATTTTTTCTAAAATCCGATTGCTGCATCGGAAAGGCCAGTTAAAAATACATAATATACTTTGTTATTTTCTTTAATAAATTCTAAAAAAGGGATTAAATTAGACAAAATTTAACTTTTATTTTACCGTGCCAATAAATATGATCATCACTGTATATATATATATATATATATATATATATATATATATATATATATATATATATATATATATATATATATAATGTCGATATGTGTACATATTAAAATCAATAAATCATTTCTTGAAATAAAATTTTCCTGTTGGCAAACAAGTTATTTCATAATAACATAAATTATGTAAGACTTATTAAAAGTCTATATTTTGTCGATAAATTCATTTCTCGTTTCGGCCATATTTTATATCATAAACTTCATCGTTATGAGTATTTCCATTCTCATAAATGCTATAAACATCATAATCGTTTGTATTAGTATTTCTTTAATAATTGCTTCGTTAAAAAGCACGCTTTTATACAGTGTGCAAATGGACAATGACATTAATACATGAACAACACATTTATTCCAGATCATGTAAATTAAATGTAACTACGAGTATTTTAAGAATTTATATATACACTAGCAGGCCACCCGGCATTGCCCGATCCTAAAATACGCTTAAATATGAAATTATGATTAATACAAATTCCGTATTTATTATTATATTATATAGGGTCTAATGTATCGTAATGATTTAAAAAGTAAAAAAAAAAAAAAAAAAGACTCGTGCGAGAATTGAAATCAAAATGTTTAGCTTACGATTTACTTTTTCCTTTGACGTTAATGCCTGAGCTATGAAGACATGTTTGCTGCTAGGCAAAAATTTAAAACATGAACCAATATCTATTACGTTACGCATGCATATTCATGATGCTGTCGCCCGACCTTCACCTGGCAAATTCCACTTATTTTTAATTTTCATACTTTAGCATCGATTTTCCCTGGCTAAAATCCAAATATAAAGTTTTGAATACTCTATATATTTAGTTGCATGTCTCTAGACCAAAAACTGACAGAGGAGTTTAGTAGGCAAATGTTTTTAAACAAAAATATATACGCATACATAAATATATGTAGAGGAAGATGTTTGCGTTTACTATAATCTTTTTAGGCAAATATAAACATGTAAAATATCTGCATGATTATATAATTACACATATTAGTTAACTAAAAATGATCATCCCATTAGAAAACCGAAAACTTAATAGGGAATTAATTAAAATGAATGTTTAAAAGAATATGCAAATTAGCTAGATTTCTTGCAGATGAATGTAATTCCGAATGTAATTCCACGACCCATATATAACAAAGTTGTATTTTCTTTTTAAATAAATAAAAAACAGGCTTTTTTTAATATGAATATCAATGCACGCACACACACACACACACACACACACACTCAGAAAATCATAGGAGTATGTATATATATATATATATATTAGTAATGGGACGATTCCAATATTTTCCCCCATTCTAATACAATTTCCGATTCCAATCTTTTATTAATCTCTAAATATTTTATTGTAGTTGTTATTTTCCCCCGATTGCCATTTAAAAACATTTGTTAAATGCGCAGATATTTCTCTAATCGAAGAAAATATACTTGAAGGGGATTATCTACCGATTTTTTTTCTTTTACTATTTACTGGTAGTTTCAAATCGATAAATATTTACTATTTTATCATTATTACTTTTTGTTTTAATTTTCTTATCACTTTGTTTTTGCTGGGGATAGGGCATTCTACCGGATGCCAAGCATTAGTTACTCAAACAGAGATTTTTTTAAAGATTCTGACCGTCCCTTTAACTGCTATCTGTATTTCTCTTGCATTTGGTTCACCAGGTATATTTAATATTCGAAATTCTTTTTCATAAACCTTGTTGCTTCTATAATGACTGGTATGATTGATACCTTCTTAAGATTCCAGTTTCTTTTCATGTCGTACATAAGTTGTTGGTATTTTGTTATTTTATACCTCTTTGCTCTGTTAAGGCCAGCATCATTAGGGACGCTTACTTCAACTAGGCTCGCCATTTTCTCCCTTATGTCAGGCTTAATAGCCTCATTTTATAGGTATGTAGCTGTAATAATTTCATAGTCATAGTCGATAGTGTATGACTTATGTACCAAAAAAGAACAGTTGGAAATGTTTTCAAGACTTGCTACTACACTGGATATTAAAGGTTTTACAGATTTTGCAGTGTGCATTGTGTCGCATTGTATAATAGCCGAGCGCCCCCACCTCCCCCAGCAATGGAAGATTTCGTTTTAAACAAAATCAAATAAAAAGAAAAACAATGAAAACAATCGTTTTGGTATCGTAAAATAGACCCAAACTTTTCCCAATTCTGATACCAATACCCCCAAATGTTCTGATTTTCCTGATTCTCGATTCTGATTCCAATTAATCGTCCCAACATAGAGAGAGAGAGAGAGAGAGAGAGAGAGAGAGAGATAAAAAGGAGCAAACAAAGTTATATGTTTATCAACCTTTTATTTATTCATAAATTGTACTGATATTTTATTGTAAGACTTCTTGAATGAAATTAAGAAAATAAAGATGAAACGTTTATGAACATATAATTTAGTTTGTTCCTTATCTTATCTTTCTATCTCATCTTATACTATTTTCATTATTCTCATTATATATATATATATATATATATATATATATATGTGTGTGTGTGTGATTTTCAGAATGTGAGAGATTGTATATAATAAATTCCACAGCCAAACAACGTCGCAGCCCACAAGAGCCATGACAGTCAAAGAACCGTATATATATATATATATATATATATATATATATATATATATATATATATATATATATACACGTAATCATCCACAGACTGTTTCGCTGTATCACAGCTCTTTGGTGCGGCTAGACTAACACCTTTCCTAAACCAGGGATTAGACTTACAACCCATTCAATGGCTGAATCTCGCTAGATTCAGACACTCTGATGAGTCGTAGGTGACGAAACACGTGTTAGTGTATAATTATATATTACAAACAATATATCTTTTTTTTTTTTGCATAGTTTTCCTTACAAGGTAAGCTTCTATGTCTTTTATTCTCATAATGTCTCTCGTTCTCAACTCTAACCTACTTGCGATTACTATTTCCTATATTTTCTTTATTTTGTTTAAATCTTGTGTTTTTCAGGTAAATGGAGTACATGTAAGCATGAATGGTGCGGCAATGGAGGCACTGCTACCCGCACGGTGCACTGTGTCGGAATGGATGGGCGGAAAGTGGAATCAAGAAAGTGTGGCTACTTCGAAAAACCGAAATCGTCACGGGAATGCTATCTACCTTGTGAACATCATAAGCACAGGTTCAAATGGGATGTTGGATCTTGGGGAAAGTGTATCTCTTTGTCAAAGTCCAAGGATTGCAGGATGAAGTATGGCATCCAAAACAGATTAGTGACGTGTATTTACTTAAAATCCCCAAACCATGAAACGGAAACAGACGATGTCTGCGCGTTTTTTTTTCCAAAGCCATCAACTGAACAATCGTGCCGTGTCTCTTGCCCGCAGGATTGCATCACAACAGAGTTTTCAGAATGGAGTTCATGCGACAAGTGTGCATTCCTCAACAGGACACGAACTAGGACCGTTGTGGTTCCGCCATCAAAGGGTGGAAAAACATGTCCAAACCTGTCAGAGATGGAACCCTGTCTTACCTGCCAGGATTCGTACACGTTTTCAATTGGACCCTGGGGAAAATGCAAAAAGATTTATAGCAAAGATATAATGCATATGGAAAAATTGCATCATCACATTGGATACCAGGAGAGAGAAATTACCTGCCTTGGAATCCATGGAAGAATTGTTCCGCCAAAGTAAGTCTTTTGCACTTAATTATTTATAATTAATATTTTTCAATACGGTTACAGATTTATTTAATTAAATAAGTACCTAATGCTTCTTTAGAAAAAAAGAGCACTCTTTAAGGGTGTATATATATATATATAAAAAAAAACCTAGACATATTAGCCTGTTAAAAACGGGCAAAAGATCTAGACGTAAAATTAGAATAAATGCTTTATGCCAAATTGATGGCTTAATATGGTTAAAGTTGTGTTCATTTTCGCATTAAATACAAACCCCTATTAATCCCTAACTGTGCAACGAATGGGTGCTTAATTTGTTGCGCCATATTATAACAAAGGTTCATATAAAATTTCAGCCAAATCGGATCAAACCTACGAGAAAACTACTAGAGTAAATATGGTGTTGTGGTGACTGATTCCTATTGATCCCAAACTATGCATCGAACAGATACGATAATACTTAGTTCGCTGCAACTTAGCATAACAAAGGTCCATACAAAATTTCAATCAGATCGGACTATAAGCTTCCAAAGAAAAACTGGAACAGACAGACAGAGAGACAGACTAACATACTAAGAGAAATCTAATATAAATATATATATATATATATATTTATAAAAACATTAATGGCTACATATGTGCATACATGTTTCTTTAATCACTCGTTTTAGGAAGACTACTATATATATATATATATATATATATATATATATATATATTATTTTTAAAAAATATATTTTTTTATCATTCATATTTTAAAATAATATATATGCCGTTCCCCATTTGGGGGTACCAAATTGGAAAAAGGGAAAATTATTCCCAACTCGCATTTAGGTAGAGATGTACTTTCGTATAATTCATTTCCAAACAAGTATCGCAAAAACAAATAACATTATATATATATATATATATATATACATATATATGTGTATATATATATATATATATATATATATATATATATGTATATATATACATATATATGTATACATATATACATATATATGTATACATATATACATATATATGTATACATATATACATATATATGTATATATATATATATACATATACATATATACATATATATATATATACATATATGCATATATATATATATATATACATACATATGTACATATATATATATATACATATATATATACACATATATATATACATGTATATATATATATATATATATATATATGTAAACTTCAAAGCTATTTTGGTGCATTAGTTCAGTCTGTTTATTTTTTAATGATTTTCCCAAAGAAATTGTTTTATCTAGTTTTCTTTTCTATATTCTATTGTCAACTGTTTTTTATTTATTTATTTTTTTTGACAAGCATCTTCGTCAGCCATTATGGCAATTAGTAGTACTTTTCTGCTTTCACTGTTAATAATTGTCTTTTCTCTTTGTTTTTATTGTTGTCGTATTGAAGACTGGACTTCCCTCATAAAGAAGTGATTTGCCTGAGGCAATCATATTTTAAGATAAGATTAGCCGAAGAATTTTTTTTCTTTGCAATAATGTCTGAGAAAGAAGATAAAAATAATAATGCAGCATAAAGAAATATTTTTAATGGTGTTTATTCTTAGTTGAGTAAATGAATTACTTGTCTTTAAATCAGTCCAGAAATCTCTATAAAAAAGCGCTGTCTGTAATCCTAACCATGCTTAAGTTAAAAAAATAACTACTTCCTCAGCCTTTCATATTTGTTTTCATCGATATAATATTCTGTTTGTTCCTACCTTAGTTAGTCCGTACGTTACACTTTTAAAAGAGCCAAATACAATTTGTAAGGCCAAACTGCTTCAAAAGAGGCTAAATTTGTGATATCTAGCTTTAAATAGGCTAATGCACCCTAGACAAGAATATGAGTGATCTCTCTTTAATAAAGCCTCATTTTCTAATATCTTTATAATAATGTTATCATTGTTTTAATGTAAAAAAGGAACTCATTGTAATTTTTACGTGCATTTGTTCTTCACCAAAGAAAAAAGTCAGTGAAATATTATGTAAAAAAAGGGAACATTTGAAAGAAACGGGGCAAAAAAGAACATAGTCTGCCAAGACGGGCTGGACTGTAAGAGATGATTTTTAATTTATTGCTTCAAAGTGATTTTGTATTTTTATTGAACTATGCAGCACAATACTGTATCATAAGTATTTATTTGTACTTCCTAATTTATCTCATTTGGATCAATTCGCTCTCTCTTATATACATATATATATATATATATATATATATATATATATATATATATATATATATATAGTTCTGTATATACAATTGACATTATTTTATAGAAACGTTAATTAACTCATATTTGCTGCACGTTATTGCTTTTTCTTCCCCAAAATTAATATTTTTACACAATCCAGAAAAATATCAGCCTTTTTTCAATACATATTCGTTGATCAAATATATTTCTCATTTAATGGAATTTCCACGACTCCTACTAGTAAACATTATTCTCAGTCTGTCAGACTTAAGTTTAAAGTAGCAGTTTTTCTCAGTCTGTAATGCTTAAGTTAGAAGCATCATTTGTTCTTTATGTAATGCTTAAGTTAGAAGTAACATTTTTTCGAGATGACATGCTTAAGTTAGAAGTAACATTTTTTTCGAGATGTCATGCTTAACTTAAAAGTAACATTTCTTTTTCAGATGTCATGCTTAAGTTAGAAGTAACATTTTTTCAGTATCTTATGCTTAAGTTAGAAGTGACATTTTTTCGAGATGCCATGCTTAAGTTAGAAGTAATATTTTTTTTCGGTATGTTATGCTTAAATACGACGTCACATTTTCTTTCAGAATGTCATGCTTAAGTTAGAAGTAACATCTTTGGGAGGATGCCATGCTTAAGAGTGAAGTAACATTTCCTTGGTCAGTTATACCTTAATTTGAAATGACATTTTTATGGATGAATTCTTAGGTTAACTTTTGTTTTAGATAAATACAGGCATCTCTACAAGATAACCGATCTGTTTGCTTATCTGCTACACGTTTGAAACAGAATTTTTAAATGCGTTCACATCATATCTATATAAAACCTTTCTTCTTTAATTGATCTACCTGTCATGCTAAACCCTGCAATTACATCCTAATATGCATCCATTAATTGTTTAAGTTGTCACACCTGGTTATTTGACTGTTTTGTTTGGTGTTGGCCTGTCAACCCTTTTTGGGGTTTTTTTTTAAAGCCAAATTCAGTAATTTTGAGAAAAAAATATTTATGTGTCAGATTATCTATTTCTTCAAATATTTATTCGTAGTGTTTAGTTTGGTTGTTTTGTTTCACAGTATAGCAATCCTTTTTTCGAGCTACTCGATGTGGGATCCAGTAATTTGGAAAACAAAATTATTCTTCAACTTCTTTGTATTTTCAAATATTTATTCATGGATTTTGGTTTAGTTGTATTGTAGAGAAAAAATCGCTGTTTTTGGATTTGCAGAACGTGATTTAGTTTTACAAAGGGAAAAGATGCGCCAAACATTGATGGTATTGTTTTATTCTAAGTCAAGAAGTTGATATCTTCAGACAACCCGATCTGGTAGCAATCTTTTATCTACAGGGTGGAACGATAAAAGTGTCGCCCTAAAAAAACAACGCTACAGTTTCATTTTAAAACTTTTATTGAAAAAAATCAAGTCAAGTAACTTGTTAGTTCTACTACATAATCATCTATTCAATGTAGTCGAATTCATCCCCAATCATCACCTCGATACGGGTCCGTAACTTGGAGCATGTCTTTTTCACAAGCGCTGCATGGAGCTCAGCAAATACTCGGCAGATGGTGGCAATCATTTTGAAGGTGCTAGCAATGGTCCTGTTGTCATAACTTGGATCGGTAGAAAGCAAGAGTTATTCAGCGACGCATCTCCGATCTAACTTGTTGAACATTGTGTCACTTTCAGACATGATAGAAGGCTTCTATTCTTCTTGAGATTTGTACACAACTAGTAGGTGATCCGCAACAAAAAAAAAAAAAAGAAAGAAAGACGGTTTTCGTCAAACGAAAATGGAATTTTATCATTATTTCTATGATGAAAATTTTATCATTACACCCTGTATATAAAAGACAGATATCTTCAAAGGTGGAATACTGTTGCTTCAGTTGGAGTAGGTGCACACAGACTACTCTTTCTTGTCTTAACCGAGTACAAAATCGACTGGGAGAGGTCGTGACTTTTTTCTATCCTACAACTCTTTTTCTCACAAAAGATATTTGCTGTGTCTGTACATTCTATCATGATTTACATGGAAGATGGTCGGCTGAGTTCCAGTTTCTGATTCCTCCTTTTAAAACATTAACACAAATAACTTGTGTTTCTATCACAACATTAAGGTCCATCATTTCTCATTTCATGTGTGAAGCGTTAGGCTGGATCTCCATTGACAGTGCTTTTTAACAAAGAATACCTGCCTGTGGATCACATTATTGTAAGCCTGTTTCTCTTCTGATTACAACTTGATCGTCTCCCAATTTTTTGTTACATACAAAGCTATAAGTAATAAAATGTAATTTATCCATTGATCAGTGTAAGTACTCCCATAGTTTTCCTCATCTTTAGGATGGCAGTCATTCCTAGCTTATTACTCTTTTTCCTTCCAATGGCTTTTTGCCTTGATAAGTGGCGATCCACTATTTTAAAGAAAATGAATTAATAATGTACTGAGATTTTGAGTCTATAAAGTAGACTTTTCTTCAGAAACAAAGGGGAACTGAAAAAAAAAAATGATTGAATAAAATATATTTTTTTTGAAAAATTTCAGTTAAAATATTGCATCGTTTTGCAGACTAGCACTAATTCACAAGCTGGTATTTGAGCAGTATTGAATGGCTCGGTTGTATAAGGTCTTAATTAATTATGTATGACTTTCTTGTTTTGTTTTAGGACATATTAACCCTTTTCAAGTTACTTAATGCTGAAACTAGTCATATTAATATAAGTTTTCCGTTAGGATGTCACATGGTTCTTCTTGGTTAGATATTCACAGCCAGAAGCTGTGTTTCTGCGATAAGAAGAAAAAAAGCTTATTTTTCTCCACTTTGAATTCCTAGCAGCATTTCCATGAAGATTGCTACTTTGCAAGATCTTCACTACTGATTACAACTTGGCCATCTTCAAATTCAATGACAACAAATTCTGTCTGATAAGTAATCAAACGCAGTTCATACTAATGATACCAAATTAATTCTCCGATAGTGTTCATCTTTCAGCTAGTCAAACTTTCACAAAAAAAACAAAAAAAAAATATTCGACTAGCTACAACTACTATCAATCATTTCCCCTACTCTCTATCTGTGCCTAAATCTAAACACAGATTCCATGAAAAAAACTTCTTTCCTAAAACTGCCAGCTTGTTCCGCTGGTCTGCTTCCTAGCCAACTATAATATGGCCGTCTTCAAGCCCAATGTAAACAAGTTCTTGTTTAGCTATCCTCTTAAATAATCAAATTCTACCCAACTAACACCATTTACGATTACTACAGTACCATCTTATATTCATTAACTCTTATCCTCAAGTGGCTTTCAGGCTTAGATAAGTGGTTACTCTCTTGTAAAAAAAGGTATAATTTCCATCTCATACACTATTCGCCTTGATAAATGGTTATCCAATGATAATAACCTCTTTTGATGTTTGAGATTTTTTTTTATATAAGGATTTCGTATTATTTGCATCATTCCAACTACTGTTCTCATTTTGAGTGTTAGTTTTACATTTCCCAAAGACCCGCGGCATACTCGATAAAATTCAATTGTACATCACATATTTATTAAAATGCAAGGTCCATGTAGACAAAACTCAAAGATACAATTCCGAATTATTTGCGACTTTTACCCCGTCATAGCAGAGGAAATATGAAAATGCTACCCTCGTCGATTAAATAAAGAGTGTCGTTCGAAATTCCGAGTCTGACAGAAATTCTGAGTCTGACAGAAAGATTCTCAAGTTCGACAAAATAAACCTGAAGAAGGTCGGAGGTTAAATCAGCTGAAACGTTGTGAAAATGACACTCAAGATAAGAACAGTAAACTGAATAATCTAAATAATACATTTTTTTTTTCAATTGGAAAATCTCATGATCGAATCGATGCAATTTGCTTTCTATTGATTATCGATTTCGTTTTACATACAAGTTAGCTTCGAGCATAAAAGATTTTTCTTCATCACATACTTAGGTGTTTATCCCTGAACTCTTTCCTATTATTTGGTTTATTTTAATTTTATGCATAGTTCTGTTTTTATTTTTAAACACTTGTGGTCATTAATGTTAAAAAAATAATGAAAATTAAAAAAAGAAAAGGAGTCGGAGCTTCATTATGGATGTTACGTCTATAAAAAGTAACCATTAATTCGATATAATCGAATTTATACAAGAATATTTTTATGCTAATCTAATATTAAAAGACAAATGGAGAAGACATTAATATAATAAAAATGTGTATATATATAAATGTGTACATGAATGTTTAAGTATATATATATATATATATATATATATATATATATATATATATATATATATATATATATATATATATATATATATATATATATGTGTGTGTGTGTGTGCGCGTATGTATAGGTATATTATATGTGGGCATGTATATATATATATATATATATATATATATATATATATATATATATATATATATAACATTTAACAGAACACACACTTTCCGAAACAAACTTTCGTGCTTATAAATTTTGCATTCTACCAAGTTATGATTATATATATATAACATAAATTAATATTTTCCAATCATGCTCCAAAATTTTAACATCAGCAAATAATGTTTCAGAAGCCTTTTTGATAATCACCTCTTCAGCGCATAAATGTTTTATCAATTTGTTACAAGTAAAAACTAGCACGTACAACAAAAACAACATAATCCAGAAACTGCACTTTAATTGGATCAATCTTTATTTTTCCAAGAAAGATGAATTCACCCAAAACTTATATTAAAAGATTATATATATATATATATATATATATATATATATATATATATATATATATATATATATATATATATATATATATTATAAGTTAATTTGGGTTTCGATTCAATCTAATGCGCCCAAGTCATATGGATATATATATTTTTATTTTGGAAATCCCGTTTATAATATATAAAAATTGATAGAACATTAACTCTATAATAATATATACGAAATCTTCACGAATTAAAATTTCATATTTAAGCGTATTTACGACCGGGCTTTGCAGGGCGTTCATGCTAGTCTATTATAAACCTTTTTAAAGTTTGCTTTGTTCTCTTAAAAAAATTGAATATATCCTTATATATTTGACTTTTACTGACCTTTTTATTTTACTGTTGTATGGACTATATTTTTGTCATTGGAATTATTTTAAAATTCTATTATATCGTATGGATTGAATCGCTAAATAATTTATGTGCTCTATTCAAGATTCCTATAATATCAGTTTTAGAACAATATAGAACATTCGGAATTAAAGTGAAGTTTTTGCAACATATCCATGCAAGACTAAATATAATTGATGTTGAATTTTTTCAAAGCGTGATTTTAAAATAATAATATATATGATTTTTTTTCTTCTACTGTATGTATGTATGTATGTATGTATGTATGTAGGACTATACCTTTCGACAGAGGCGACTGATTTTCACAAGAGCAGTACCGTTTTGAAGCTCTACTTTCGGACGACAAATATCGAAAAATTGCCTTAAACATTAATTCCTTCACCCTCAACTGGGCAGTTTTCTACAGGAAGGTGCCACTTGTGTTCGCTGATGTATTCAAAAGTTATCTTCTCTTTTCAATTGACTAGTCTTAAATAAAACAACGTCACTTCCCGTTTTGGCGATAGACGCAACAGCAAAGACGTCACGTTTGTTTTGTTTTTTTTACGTTTTTTCCCTCCTTCGTGGTACGGGTTCGAGCCTGTCTGCCTACTACCACTTTCTTTTCCCAACACACACCTTCAAACAACCGGGCAACGCCGGCCACCCAGGCTAGTTGTCTCATAAATCTTTCTTATAAAATAGCACATACGTCTATTGGATTCAAGCGTGGCCCAAGTTGAGACAACTAGAAACTAAACCATTGCCAGATTATTATATGCTTTGTTTCCCTGCTCCTTGACAGTCTTCCAACCAATGATAAAGAGCTGTGTCTGCCCAGACATAAGTCATACAAAGAGTGACAAGATAAGCAGGCTTACTGCGCGCCTCGCTGGAAACCAGGTATTTCTACTTCTTAGCAGAAAGAATATTTATATGCATGAATGCATAACAAGAATAAAAACAAATATAAAATATCAAAAGTAGAACACGTTATATCCAAACTAAAAACGTATGGCATGTATTTTTTTTTTACATAGGCATCACCACTTATCAAGGCCAAGATGCCACTCGAGGATAAGGATTAAAGAGTGTACAGTAGCAATTGGAAAATATAGTAACCGTTAGTAATGCAGTTAGTGAAAAAATGAAATTTACGGCGTAGTTTGAACCTACAGACCACTTCATGGAATCCCCCTCCAAAAAAAAAAAAAAAACAACAGCAGAAAAAGACAAAACGCCATCAACTTACCCACAGTAGAATAATCACGGCTCGTTGTTCTATCATTGTTGCTAAGCGACGACATGGAAAAAAGGGCTTTACTGATGATTGATGAATAAAAAAAAACGATTTCGATTATCGGTATTCTGAGACAAAACTTTACTAAAATCACTTCCAAACTTATACATTAAAGTCCTGTAAATTTTAAAGAAAATCTGTTCAGCCGTTTCGGAGTCTATCAGAAACGAACTCGCACACACAGAGACAAAGTTGCATTTATATAATTGTAGAGGTTTACATATATATATATATATATATATATATATATTCAGAATTTAAAATAAAAAAATGGTACAATAAATATCAATTATAAAATTAAATTTATTTTATCCAGATGAAAGTGCTCAATATTTGAGATAGATCATCAGTATATAAAAGGATTACAAATTTTCAAACCATGATTTTTAAGATTTACTATAGACTCACAGGGAATATAAGATAACATAATAATTTTTTTTATTGTATTAAGTTTCAAGAATTTGGATTTTTGATCCAAGAAAAACGGTTTGCAAAAGGAAATTTATACAGCCTAGCTATAATTTTGCTGCTTAGCACCTTGTATTGCTTGTGTATGAATAATAAATGGTTTACATCATAAGTTACTTATATTATTAGTGGTGGGACGATTAATGAAAATTGGAAGTCGAAAAAAATCGTAAATTTTGGGAGTATTGGAATCGTTGTTGGAATCGGAAAAAAGATTTGAGCTGATTTTCTGATGCCAAAAACGATTCTTTTAATTGCCTTTTTGTATTTGATTTTGCTTGAAACAAGTATTTTATAAAAGACATAAAAATCCATCTATAATGATACTCAGCTTTGTCTCGAATCCAATTTTGATCAAAATCTATTAAATTGTTTTCATTCTAGAAAATGTCTTAAACTTAGGGCTTAACAAGAAACGGAAACTAAATAAATAGTAATTAATTCTTGATTAGTTTAATTTTCATTGTAATTTGATATATTTGGATTTTCACAGAGAACGTTGTTCTCGATATCATTACACTCAGAACCCATTTAAAATATTCTAAAAAAACAAAAAAAAAACTGGAATTTGATTAATATTTATCATTGAATATCTGACACCTATTTTTTAAATTTAACAGAAATCGAAGGAATCTGAATATTCATGGATGTCTTCCGCCTCCTTTGTGTAAAACTCTATTAAAATAAATATAGCCCTGATTATGCATGCTTACACCAAGCAGCTGTGTTCGAAAATTCATAATGATCAGTTAATTAGTTCAGGGGCGAATCGTGTATGTACAGATAAGTATAAATATATACATAATTGGCGTTCTGTAGAGATACCCAAATATTATAACAATATACCAGAAAATGTTATATTTATGTGCGTGTATGAAAAAACATAAAAATGTGTTCATCTTAATATAAAAGAAATACACTACTAAACGTTATAGGTATGTGTGTGTGTGTGCATATGTATGTATATGCATTTTAACATATATATACATACGCACATAGAGGCATATATGTATATGTATAGATATATGCATACATATGTCTATTTATATATATACGACTATGTATGTATATTTGTGTAGAAGTGTATATATTGTTTGTATGCGTTTGTGTGTATGTATGTATATATATATATATATTATATATATGGGTATGATGAGAATATTAGAATCATTATTCCGACGAAATAGATAAAATATGGAACAAACTAAGTTATGTGTTTATCACCTTTCATTTTTATTATGAGATTAGTCTGGAGGAAATCATCAAGAGGAACTCTCGCAATAAAGACGAAACGTTACTGAATATATAACTTTGTTCCCGGTTTATCTCTCTATATATGAGTATATATTGTATGTGTGATATATATATATATATATATATATATATAAGTATATGTGCGAGTATATGCATGCGTGTATATATGTATATATATATATATATATATATATGCGTATGCATATATATATATATATATATATATATATATATATATATATGAGTATGTGTATATATGTATATATATATACATACATAGTAATATATACACCCGTATATATATACATAAGATAAAAACACCCGCATTTTTGTACTTCTGCAATTATTTTTCTTTGAGTGACGCTGAGACATAAAGCGACACCCCCCTCCCCCGAAAAAACAACCATAATTACTTCGAAACTCCCCCCACAAATATATATTATAAACTAAATCAATTACCCAGACAGGAAAACATGATATCTTTCTCAAAAGAAAATCGAAGAAAAAAAGTGAAAAATAAACCGCCTAGGAATATATCTGATATAAAAAGCATTACTTTACCTTGTTTCTTTTTCAAATTATTATGGAAACGATAATAAAATTCAGACAGTCAAGTGAATAGTTGAAAAATGATTTTAAAATCGTCCGTAGGAAATGAATTTTAACCTTTTGGTAAACGTGCTCACACCTTACAATGAATCAACATTTATAGCCGAGACTTTAATAGAGGGCTAACGATTTAAAATATTTCGTCGAAAAATAAAATCATCCTTAGCCTAATTATTTATTATTTTTTTTACTAATATTTGTAACTTTTACATTTGTAGAAAAGAAATAATTAAAACAAATCATTTTATCACCATATCTCTCGATTTGGTTAAAAACTATATCCGTTCATAACCGGAAGTGAAATATCAGTGAAAATTACTTAAAATGTGCCAGTTTAGCAAATAGTACAAAATAATTTATTTAAATTATTTTAATTCAAGTTAACTTTAAATAATACTCTTAAATAGAACAATTACATCAATTACATTACCATAACCAGTAATTTTAATTGAGCGAATTATTTAAAAAGATTTTCTTTAATATAATATGCAAATTAGATTAGTTCTATTATGTACATTGCCTTCAATATAGTGTATATATATTGATCGTGATGCTATTTATTTATATAGAAAATCTTATAGTTAATAAAATTTATATAGATAACCGTTTTCAGCAGGAAGTTTTGTATATATTAATCAAATTGTGAACAAACAAACAAACGGAAAGAAGGATTACGGATTTATATATATAATATATATATATGAGTATATATATATATATATATGAGTGATTATATATGAATGTGTATATATATGAGTGATTATATATGAATGTGTATATATATGCATATATATACACTCATGTACATATATATATACACTCATATATATATATATATATAGGAGTGTATATATATATTAGTGTATATATATATATATATATATATATGTTTGTGTATACTGTATAAATATGTGTTTGTGCATGTATCTGTACAGATAATCGTTTTTATACATAAATGTTGGTGTGGTAGGTGTGCTGTCTAATATTGGAAAATGTATTTCTGACAGCATACGGTACGTTAGGCATGAAACTGGCTTTTGGTGCTATTGTTTGCGTGAATAAGATTACCTTCGGCATATACAAATATATATGCATAGCAGCGTGTAGGTTTTTTTATCTGTAAATAATACCTGTCATTCCCTTATAAAATCTCCTAAATAATTGAAGTCATTCCGGATTTGGACAATGAGAGCAAATGTGGATAAAAATTTATCCGACAAAATGGCGCCCTTTTGTTGTTGCTGGTTTTTTTTTTTTTGTTTGTTTTTTTTTCAGCAGATCCTTGGTTTCTAGTTTTCTCATCTGAGAACATTAGAAACTGCAATGCTTGTTGGGTACCTGTCATTTGCAGCTGGGATAGCTTGAGAGTTGGGACTGTTCATTCATTCCCCTCCCCCTCACTACTCCTAGATTAATATCTGACCCGTTCATAGATTCATGCCTATCGTTTTGACACAGCGTTATGAGTCTTTTTCTATTGTTGTTTTGTTCGTTTTTTTTTTAAACTTCTTTTTCATGGGTCTCTTCTTCTTCGGATGGAATTCTACATGCAAGTGTTCTGCAATTCTCTTTCTATGCACTCTTCTAATGCATAAAGGCAGGTCAATGAGGTGGCGTACGATTGGTAGAATAGGATTTTTTTTATTTGCTATAAGTTTACTTCATGAAGACGATGAACGTTTCTGGCTAAAATTTATTACGCTTATTAAGACTCAAATGCCACTCGAGGATAAATAGTATATATATATATATATATATAGATATAGATATATATATCAGATTAGAATGAATACACACACACTAGCAGGTTGCCCGGCATTCCCAGTCGAAAAAATGTGCTTAAATCTAATGAAATTTTAATCATACATATAAAATTTTCTAGAATGGCAGTGGAAGTGATCCTGAAAAGTTACATACTCCTTAATGTGTCAAAATTCTATGTGTCATCACCTTTAACTCTTTAAACCTCAAAGACGCATGTCCGATTAAAATGAAATCTAAACCATGTACAAGATTCAAATAAAGAATGTTTTTCCAAATTTTAATTACTTCCGGTTATATTTATAAATAGGCAGAAACTGGAGGCAAGAAAATAATGATAAAGTAAAATAGTTTACGATCAGAGAAACACGCTAATATATATATATATATATATATATATATATATATATATATATATATATATATATATATATATATATAAAGCGCAAATAGTTAATAAAACATGTTAGAAAACACTTTGAAAAAGAGTTAAAGGCATATTTAATCTGAAAAGGAAACACTTGATGAGTGGATTGTCCTTAATCTGCGAAGTTTCGAAGAAATACTTTCCTTCTCATCAGAGCGAAGGAATTAGCAAAATGCGAGATCGGATTTTGCATACAAAATAATTTGGTGAAACTACAAGTAAGTCAAAGATCTTACTTGATTACAAAAAGTGAAGCAGAGGGAATATGGTGAAGAAAAAAGTGAGTTCACTTTTTTTTCTTAACCTTTTTCTTCTAGGGGGTGGGACATCCAATCAGATGTCTGACATTTACCCCTATTTTAGTCAATACAACCAAGAGATCTTTTCAGTATTCTAGCCGTTCCTTTCAGTGCAATCGTTTGTATTTCACTTGCACTTGGTTCACCGGGTATGCTTGCTATGTACTTTTTAAAGTTCTTTTTCATAAGCCCAGTTGCTCCTATGATGACTGGTATAATTGAAACCTCTTTTAATTTCCAATTTCGTTTCATAACATACATAAGTCCCTGACACTTTGTTATGTTTTTCCTCTCAGCTCTGTTAAGCCGTGTATCATTCGGTACACTGACCTCTATTATGGTCGCTTTTTTTCACGTGAATAGATAGTCAGGTGAAAGGTAATATATATATATATATATATATATATATATATATATATATATATAAGTGAAAATGTATGTCTGTCTGTCTATGGGTGTGTGTCTGTGTACATTTCCCTACCAAATAACTCTGGCAATTTTCGGTCTAGAGACTCGAGATTTGAAATTTTTTTTAGGGGTATTGAGATTTGGGAAAATCTTTTTAATCGGTTTTCGGTAAGAAAGTTGGCTGTCAAGGGGTCAAAGTTCAACGATTTGACCGTTGAAAACTCTACCAAACTCCTCCGCCAATTTTTGGTCTAAACACTTGAAATTTTAAATGTAAGTTATTTGAACAGAGATCAAACTTTTTCATTTGATTTGAGCCCAAAACAATGAATGTTAAGGGGTCATAATTGGGGCCACAGCTAAAAATAATTTTACCCCTGCGGTCTCTACCAAATTACTTAGCGAATTTCTGGTCTAAACATTTGAAATTTTACATAAAGTATATTCAGAGATAGAGCAAGCTTTGGGTCGGAAATTTGATTTGCCAAGGGGTCAAAGTTCAAAAGATTTGACTTTTGCGGTGAATCGCAAACTACTTAGCTAATGTTGAGTCTAAACATTTGAAATTTATACATTATTGGTATTCAGACATAATGCTATATATATAATGCTATTGTTATCCTTAAGTTTCACCGTATCTGTTGAGCTTCCCACATTTTGATAGGTTTACAGCAATCCTTCAATACCTTCTTAATCTCCTTCATTTATATATATATATATATATATATATATCCGCTGATTAAGGACTGCCTACTTATAATTTTAACAAGTATACACAACATAAGTGGGTAGTCCTTAATCCGCGGATATATATATATATATATATATATATATATATATATATATATATATATATATATATATAAACAAGTAGTTAATAAAACATGTTAAAATTAATGTTTTTAACTCTTTTTCAATGTTTTATGAACTACTTGTTTATATATATATATATATATATATATATATATATATATATATATATATATAATATCTTGCATAATAGATGTTACGTAAATGCCCATACGTGTATGTATGTGCATAGAACATTGCCGTTTTTTCTACATATGCCATTACCTTTGTGCTTATAGATAATTATGTAAGTATGTGTAATGTCTGTTTAATTGCTACTTAGCTTCGTTCGTATGTTTTCTTTGTGGTAGTGGCAAACGGAAGGGCGACATTGCACTGCTGAACTGTGACTTCATCCCGCTAACTAATGTTTATATTGTAAGTTAAGCTCTTTAAGAGAGAGCCGTACCATTTTGGCAATTTCCCAACATCACAGTTTTTAAAGGAAGCCCCACTGATATCTTTCAGCCAGAAATAGATACCATGACGGTAAACGGTACTCAAATTTAAGGGTAATCTAGAAAAGAAAAATAACTATATAAAATGGTAAATTGGCGATCAAAGATTTCAAATCATTCAACACAGAGGAAAACACTCAGTCAAACCCGGTTATAAAAGCACGTAATAATGTTCGAAGTTCATTGGGTTTCTTTTTTTTTTTTTTTTTTTTTTTACACACAGTGATCACCACTTATCAAGGCCCGGAAGCCACTGAGGGATAAGGGTTATTGCAAGTACATTAAGTTAGTGAGGAGATTTGCTGAAGTGTTTACTTAAGGGGGCGGTTCATTAGGAATTTGTTAACATTGGACTTGAAGACATCCAAGTTGTAGTCCGGAAAGAAGCAGGCAGACGGAACAGAGTTCCACAGACGTGCAGTTCTAGGAAAGAAGCTGTGTTCATGGAATCCGCGTTTTGATTTAGGCACAGATAAAGAGTGGGGGAAATTTTTCACAGTGGATTCAGCTAGACGGGTGTTTTTCGTGAAAGATTGGTGAGGGGGGACCAGAGACTGGAGTTCAGACTTGTACTATAGTTCGCATCTTATATATGGAGAGATTAAAAAGGAAAAAAGCAAATTATTTGTTTATTAACGTTTCGTCTGTATTTCAAGACTTCCCCCCGGATTATTATTACGATTATTTATTTGAAAATATGCAAAGTATATCTGAAAATATTGTACTGTTATTTTTTTCTTCAAATATTGTACCGGTATTTTATTTTCTTAAAATTCATCATTCCGAAAAAGTCTTGAAATAATAACGAAATATTGACGGATATATAAGTTGGTTTGTTCCTTTTTTATCTCTTCATCACGTTAAAATATTATTTCTATAATTTGCATCATCTATAAATATAAAAGCGAAAATGTATGTATGTTTGTATGTGTGTTCGCTTTTTCTGTATGTCTACAAAAGGCTTTTTTCAGAGAAGCGGTCACTCGCCTAACAAATTTGGGAAGATAAATATTCAACATTTGTCGCTCGCCAAATGTGGGTGAGTCTTTTTCCTATAACATCTTGGGAAGCGTTACCGCAGTAAATGAAATACTATCCCGCAGTCAAACTTGACCTCATTAACTCATTAAAACGGGCACCTGCCAAATCCGAGTAATTAAATAAATTCAAACGTGTTTCTGTTAGCATCTCGCGGTGGGGCAATGGTTAACGTCGCACGTTTTTTTAATTTTTTTTCATACTTTAATTTACAACTTTGTCTCAACGGTTTGGGTTCGATCCTCATACTTACCTACCAAGACATGTTTTTAACCCCCACCCCACCCCCGGAGTTTCCACACACACCTCCAGACACTCGAGCGACGCCGGGTATCACTCGCTAGTTATATATATATATATATATATATATATATATATATATATATATATATACACACACTAGCGGGGTAGCCCGGCGTTGCCCAGATGTTTAGGTGGTGTTGTAAGGACCCCCGGGGGAGGGTTAAAACAAAAGTAGCAGAGGTGCCTGGGTGTGTGTAGATGGTGTAATAAGGAACTCCGGGGTTGGATGTAAAGAGAAAGGGTTAAAAGCAGAGGGGAATAAAAAAACAACAGAAGGCAGAGGTGTTAAAAACAAAAAAGTGGTAGTAGGCAAAGGAGGAAAAAAAAGTGAAAGCTTTGCCGATATCTCCACAATCTGACCGGAAGTTCAGAACGTTGAAATTAAGCGAAGTCAATCCAAATGATACTATGACTTCAAAAATGGCAACGGAAAAGGAAAAAAACCGACCTCTCCTTGTAGAAAACTGCCCAGTTTACGATGAAGGAATTAATGTTTTGGGGCAAATTCTTCGATATTTGTCGTCCGAGGGGTCGAGCTTTAAAACGATACCAATCTTGTGAGTATCCGTTGCCTCTGTCGAAATTTTTACGCGACATACAAACACACACACATTTTGCCTTTTATATATTAGATTAGCTGGAGTACCTGGCGTTGCCCGGATGTTTGGAGGTGTAAAAGAAAAAAAGTGTTAGTAGGCAGGCAGGCTCAAACCTGTGATGCAGAGAGGCGAAGGCGGAAAAGAAAGTGAAAGAAAACGTGTCATCTTACCGCTATGCTACGAGTCCATAGGAAGTGAAAAGTGTTCAAATTTTGCGATGTAAATCAAAAAGGTTTACTTGCTAAGTGAATGAGTTCACGCGGGTGAAGAAATCAAAGTTGGGTGAAGGCCAGTTCAGCTTTCCGCCGTTTCATCTATTTGTTTCCCCACGATGTTTGGGAAAACCAGCTTCCCACAAAAGGAGAGTACCCAGCTGAATAGCAATTGTTAGTTAATCGATTAGATGGAGCGAAAAAGGTCGTTTCAAATGATATATGAAGTAAAGGTAATATAACGAAAATGTATATGAAAATACATTGCGTGAAATCCAAATTTAAAAATTCCTCAAGAAGTTTCTTCTCATCCCAATATAACATTATCTATAAAAACGACTGAGACTAGCAGCATCACATCTATCAGAGAGACATTGGAGTAAAGGTGAAATGCTGGGGTTAACCAAATAACAGATACGTTTCTGCACTTTATCAAAAAGCTTCAAATGGGGCCGAGTTTCAGCACCCGAAATATAACGTCAGCTCTCATAAACGGTTTGATAATAGATTTGTAGAGACAGAGAATCGTCTCAGGTGTTGGAAAGTGTTCAGTGTAATAGTGAGAACCGATTTTATGAGAACTAAAAAGAGCAATACCAAGAAAGATGAGAAAGAAAGACACAGCGAACGTACAACAAGCAAGTTAAAAAGCATCCTTATGCGTGTACACACACACACTTTGTTCGTTTAAGAAAATATATTCTTTGTATACATTGTAACTCTATAGTTGATGTTCAAAACTTGACCTCAAAATGAGTCAACAAATACAAAGTTTACAAGATCTCTCAAATTGGTGACTCCCTTTCACTACACACTCCCCCCTCACCATAAAGGTGAAGAGACTAAAAATTCAGAGGTAATCCGAAGAAAATTCCGATCACCTTCAACTAGCCCATAAACATGGGTAATAATTATTGTATTCTGAAATTGCCATTAAATTATAGAAGGACACAACCCTGAATTTAATACTTTATTCAAATACATAACACATCACGTAATAAGACGTGGGCCTAACTAATAATAGCAGCTTTTAGACAAGATTCGGCGTTATTTATCAACATGGTCTCCTTTAATCAAATGATAAATGAATTTAAGTGACGATACTATATTTACTTGCCCCACCTGAAAAAGGAAAGAGTTAGGCATAAAGTCGTTTCTTTTTATATTAGCAAAATCCAACTCCCTCCCTTAAAAGGTGCGTTCTGAATTTGTCCAAATGTAAAGCTTTCAGTCTACAAAGGTTTCTCCATTCACTGACTAAGCACAGAAAATGAAGTGCAGTATCAGAACTGATACTTTACAGGTTAGAGAGAAATCGGTCGTTGTAAATATGTGAGGAGCGATGCATGCTTGGACACGTGAGGCATGTCAAGCGACGAGTCCGATATACACATTGTTTGGTCATGCAATGACGTCATGAGTTCTCAATATAGAGAGCTTTAGGTCAAGCAGTCAGTCAGTGAGTCAGAGAGAAGTCAGGCCGGGATAGGGTTGGACAGACAGAGCTGACATCGAATCTTGAAAGCGAAGAGGAGAAGAAAGAAGTCTTTTCTTTTTTTTATTATTTATTACATTTTCACCCCAAACAAGGCACATTGCCACATTGGTGTATAGGGCTTACCTGGTCTTTTGGTCAAGATCAAAGTGTAGTGTCTGTTCTTCAGATGCTGCACTTCCATTTCTTGTTCTCTTTCGGTGGAGGAGCAGTCCTTCACGACTGAGACAATTTTTTTATTTTTGTACCGTTTCTCCACGTTAAAAAACGACCCTGGTGTCTAACTCTGTTCCGTGGGGAGGCATAGTAAATAGGTACTATCAGGGGCAACAACTACTGGGGCACTATGTTGGGATTTGGGCAGCAAAATGTCGGTTCACGTTACACTTGAACTTCTGCATGTCAATACAATTGGGGAAGCAGGGACCTTGAATGGAATTCCAGAGTCTAGCGGTACTGGGGAAAAAACTACTGGAGTAAAAAGATCTTTTACATCTAGGGATCTCTACTGTGTGGGAGTGGGATTTAGCTACCTGTCGGGTTTGTTGAGGGTGTCTACGTCGTGGGGGCACAAGTGTCTGCAGTTCACCAGAGCATTCACCATTTAAATACTTGTAGAACAGGCAGAAGGATGCAACATTTCGTCGGTGGGACAGAGACTGACGCTTAGATGCCAGTTCAGGGCCTATCAGATTTGCGACTCTCTTTTGAATCTTGTCTAGAGACTTTGAATTCCTTGATGCAAAGCCATTGACCGGTCGAATGGAATAAACGAACAACTTCATAATTTTGTATCTGCGTCTTTGTGTTATGTTATTCAACAGAAACGCATTGTGAATTTGTATTATAGACTTGTGTTCCACTCATCCGTATTCATAAGACTGTAGAAACTCATCTAAGAATGTGTCTTTGTCATCTTAAGAATGCGTCTCCCCCTCAGCTATTATAAATAATGAATATTCCTTCATGATAAAAGACCGAAATCTTCATCTCAAAAATAGGTAAAGAAATCAATGTCAATGTTATAGAAACACTCCCGGGGCTGTCAATCTATCTATCTAAATATCCCCTTCTCAAAGTGTATTACATGTTCCCGTCGGCACTCTATTAAGATGTCCCAGTCTCAGTATTAAATATACCTATCTCTCACCAATATGATCGCTCTAATATGAACAGTTATTACATAACACTACCGCGAAAGGATGTGACACAAGGCCGGAAGGTAGGAAAATAAGTCAGTGCTCCAAGAGAAGGAACACTTAACCCTGCAAGAAAATGCCGGAGTAGCTCTGTCGGAATTCTCCGGTGATGACGCCTCAGGCGAAAAACTCAGCAATAAACTTGATCCTTCCGAAAGAAGGTAGACCTCCTAGGAATACACGGAGCATTTGGTATCAGTCTGACAGTAAAAAAGACCATAGTAATGGCCCATTTTCTGTTGGACTGATTGTGTAGCGTTAACTATGAAGTTTAGAACATGGCCAGTCTTTCATAAGTGATGGTCCCATTAACTTAAAAAGGATATTACTACTAAGCAATACATAACACTAACTTGAAAAAAATCCCACCACCACCACCTCCGGTTAATCTGATCCGGGTGTTTTTGGAAATAAATAAATATTTTCATCAAACCTCCCGTGGCCTTCAATCGGAGATTTCTTCATCCATTTTTTTTTTTTATGGAGTCGTTAATCTAACGATCAAATAAAAAGAACATGAATTGTGATCTTCTTTGCTCATCAAATTGGCAGAGTAAACCAATTTCCTTCGAAAATGAAAATGGCGGAATTTATTATCCAATCAATATCCGGAATTATTTCCTCTTTCCCCACTTCAATATATAAACAGTAATCACGTCAGGAATCATCATCACGATCACCATAGAGTAATCGGTTTTCAGAATGAAAGAAATGAATGCTATGAATATTTAGCACGCCCGAGTTTATGAATTTGTCCCACGTATATGAAGAAAGTAACCCAACATAGAACTTCATGGTGGGGGTCTAGAAAGAAAATCGACTTCACAATCTAGTAGGTTATATTTGCTTCTTTTCTCTAAAGCCCCTTTCTCACAGAAGAGACCTCGCTACTCTTTCCATACTCAAGAAAAAAATATAACCCTTGATATTATCAAGAGTATAAATGATAACATAAAAAATGCAATAAGTAACCCCAAAGAAAATATCTTGTTACATGTGTTGGGTATCTGCCAACAGTGTTCTGTTAATTTGATTATATCTGTGTGTGTAATCTATATAAGTAAAACAGTAAATGTGTCTGTGTGTAAATATTTAACCGATAAACTCTTCAACTACTTGTCACATAAGACTGGAATTAACAAGAACTAGTAATCGTACACAAAGGATGGTTTATAATGAGTAAAACCTTTGAATGGATAAATAATGCGTACAGACGTACAAGGTGCCTTTAATAAGTTCCCAGACTTTTTTGTACAGGCATTTATAATTGCTGTAGACTCCTGAAAATTCAGTATCTTATTGCTATACATCGTAGGAGATAACTAACCAATTTTTTTAATGATTTCAGCTTGAAATGAATAGCTACAGCAGGAAGTGGAACACACCCTACAAAAGTTTGATTGTCACAACAGGTTAATTTCAAAAATCCAATCTGGACACGAAGGCACTTTAGAAGAACGATATGCAATGAAATTCTGTTCTAAACTGGAGAAAAATGCCACAGAAACGTATGGAATGCTTCAGACTGCTTTTGGACCATCTTGCCTGAACCGAGAATCAGTTTCTGAGTGGCATAAGATATTCAAGGAAGGCAGGGATTCTGTGAGGGATTATGAGAGGTGTGGGAAGAGTAAGAATGTCAAAAAAACAGAATTGATTGGCCAAATAAAGAATTTCATGGATAAGGTGTGGGAACATTACACACAATTATTCACAAGGACCTGAAGATGTAGATCATTTGCGCGAATGCACCATTCCACAACTCTATCCTTGCCACAGATTATTTGACCAAGATGGACATTAAGTTCCTTACCCTTCCTATAGTAAAGACCTGGCTCCCTGTGACTTTTGGTCATTCCCTAAGCTCAAGGATAAAGGCTGTGACAAGGTTCATTGACATTCTCACACTTCCATGAGACCTTCCAGAAGTTGTTAGCATTGTACATCAAGTGCATTGCAGCCGGAGGAGATTATTTCGAAGGGGGCATGAGTTTCATGTGTGTACTCTCAAAAGAGGTGTCCATTCAAAAAAGTCTGGAAACTTGTTGAAGGCACCAAGTTGAAATGCAAAATGTTTATTTCAACTCGTCGACATATTTCTATTTCTTTTTGCGCATGCGCAAATTCAATCATTTCTTCAAGTCGTTTGATATTAAATCATTTTTACCTATCTCTTGATATCTACATTGGTAGATACCGCGGTTCGAGTTCTAAATGTTTTGGTTTCGATTCTAGTTGATAGCACCCGAGATATGTTTTGTTAATTTTTAAAAATCATTTCTATATATTAGGTACAATAAAATAATCAATGGAGGATTAGCTCTGTAATGATAAATACGAAATCTGCATGAATTAAAATATATTTAAGTGAATTTTTCGACCGGGCAATGTCGGGGGCGTACCAGTGGTTAATGAGTGGAATTAATTCATGAATATATAAACAGGTTGGTAAAAATATATACACATTTTTAAAGTCAAACAGTATTTCAGTCATGAAACCCACTCAGATTTGTAATAGAAACATTGAATAACTTTGTGTGCTTATATTTTAGTTTTCATGCTTATTCGCTTATTTCATATTATGTTGGAAATATCAAACATACCAATTCTTATGTCTCAATACATCTTCTGTCATTATATGTAATCAGTTTTTTAAAATAGTCAAGCATATAGGAGCCTATTCGTGACCACACACACACACAGAGCTTTATATTATAGATATATTCATATACATATATATATACATACACATATATACATATATGTGCATATGTGTGTATATATACATATGTATATATATACACATATACATACATACACATAAATATACATATATACATATATATATATATATATATATATATACATATATGTCTATTTCATGATTTTCTTGGTGGTACAAAACATTATTAAGGCAATCATGGAAGGAAAACGTATTCCTTCAGAATTCATTTTATATAAAAAAAAAAAGACCGAGAAGAAAAGGCAAATGGATAGCGACTACAAAATAAAAGTAGGGAAATAGAAAAAAAATCAAAACGAGCCAATTGACATGTTTCGCCCTCACTCATCAAAATTGGGATCGAGGGATTTATTTTTTTAGTAATTTGTTTTCCTTAATGATAAAATCTAAAAAGAGACGGGAGCAAGAGCAATCGTATGGGGATGAATTTTAGAGGCTGATCACGTTCAAACCCAACAAGCAGTCCTTTTGCTTACAAAGGGAAGGCTTCATAAGGCGAACGTGAACAGTCTCCAAGACTTTTAGATGATGTACGGAGTGAGCTCTACTCAATACGGAGAAAGAGTCGATGCTGAAGTTCGTTGCACAATCCCGGTATTTAATTAAGTGTTCCGTTATAGCGGATCCATATGTGTTGTTTACAGCGTCGGTAGGTAGGAATGTTCCATTCCTGATTTGGCTCGATACATGTTGTATGCGATGTTCGACCTACGTAGTCGGGCAACAAAGCTAGTTCATTATGAAATTGACTTCTCTTTCGCTTGCCCTACTATTAACTATCATTTGAAATGTCAGTGATCAGTATAAATCAGACTGATCGTCGTGTCTGTGTAGTTTTTTTTTCTTTGAATTAAATCCTTCTCTACATAATGAGACGTTTTCTTAGTTTTCTTTCTTTCTTCTGAGTAACAGTTTCTTTTTTTGTCAAGTTTTCAGTTTTTTATTTTTTTTTATCTTTTTACAAAAAAGTCACTACTTATCCAGGTCCAAAGGCTACCCGAGAATAAGTGTTAATAAGTGTAAGAGGTTAGCGCAATCGTTAATGGGGTAAGTTGGATAAAATTGAATAATTTAAGAACTTGTTTACATTGGACTTGAAGGCTACCATGCTGTAGTCGGCCGGGAAGTAGGCGGGGCAGTATTAGGAAAGAATATGTGTTCATGGAATCTGCATTTAAATTTAGGTATCTATAGAGAGTGAGGGGAATTGTTGATAGTGGTTCTATCTAATTCAGTATTTTTATTGAAAGTTTGGCAAGATTAGAGCTCAGGTGGGCAGTTGCCATGAAAAAAAAAAATCGAGCAAAGACAGGCTCGCAACGTTTTCCTTCTTTCGTTTATTAAATTCTCTAACCATTTTGTATTTTATGCGAATATCCACGTATCAGTGTGAATGCACTATTAAGTGCTAGCAATATTGACATTAAGGGTTTTTCAGCTCCAAGTTTTTGGTCCATATTTATACCTGAGTCAGGTGAAAGATTATGACCTGATAAGACTGCTTGCGATATTAATAAAACATTCAACTTCCTTAAAACCAAACACTGTCGCTGACCTATTTGGTCTCACTGACCCACTGCGGTCTGACTTGACCTATTCGCATGGCCTAATCAATAAAAGAAACAAAAAGAAAAAAAAATTTCCAATATCCTGTTGGAAAAATGGACAAATTTCTCATTAAAAATATTCCTGCATTCTTCCATCATCATCTTCACATTTACGAAGATTTATATTGTCTCCGATTCTTAGAGTTTAATATCCTATAATGAAAGGGGTAAAGTGTGAACGATCAATTATATTAAAGACCAACTTGTAAACGACGGATTCATAATTTCATAACACCTTTTAGCCCCTCCCCCCCCTTTTTTTTTTTTTTTACTAAATGTTCACAATTATATTAGGATCAGACGCCACTGAGGAAAAAAGGGTTAGTCAGATAGAATGATTGTGAGAACTAAGTTTGATTAATTTTTTTTTACAAGGGAGTCACGATTTATCAAGGCCCAAAGGCCACTCGAAGATAAGGGCTAATGAATGTAAGATGGTAGCATCTTAATCGTTAATAGCGGAGATTGGGTATAATTTCGATTATTTAAGGGGGTAGCTTAACAAAAACTTGTTTACATTGGACTTGAATGATATCATACTCTAGTCGGCTGGGAAGCAGGCCAGTGTTTCATAAGAGAGCAGTTCTAGAACTTGGGACGGTTCTACATAGGGAACATTTTTTTTCTGGAAATCGCTTCAGACAAAGCATGAAGCCACTTGATGTAAGAAGCTAAAAACAGTAATACTTCAAGGTCAAAAACTAGCCACCAATAAGTATTTTTTTTATGTTTTTTTTATAGATTCCTACCTAGAAAACAACAATTCTTCCACCTTTGACAAAAACAACATTCATGGAATACGAGGATTAAATAACTAAATAAGCTATCAACAGTTAGATAAGAAAGATTTAAAATTAAACCACTTCAAGCCATGAATAAATTTGTGCATATTTTCCATTGCAACTTGCAGATATATTTTTGTATGCTTTATTCATCCATCCAAACAAAGATTTTACTCGTTATAAACAATCCTTGGTGTATGAGTACTATTTCCTGCTAATTTTAGTGCTATTTGACCAGTAGTTTAAGAGTTTATCAGGTAAATATTTTTATACAGACACACATGTGCATACATCTACTGTTTTATTTATATAGACTAGCAAGAACTGTGGAAATTCATATGTAATATATTGATGTTGGCATTCTGTAGATGTTCAGTGTAAATGGAGACGCTCTGATATTTTTGTAGCTTTTTTGTTAAAACTGCAAAAGTATTTATTTAAGCTAGCATGAACACCTGGTCGTGAGGTACGCTTAAATATGATATTTTAATTATTGCAGATTTTATATACATTATTATAGAGTTAATGTTCTATCGATTTTTATATATTCAAAAGTTGCGATTTCACAAATAAACAAAATATATCCATATGACTTGGGTCCGTTAGCTTGAATCGAAACCCAAATAAAAACTTAAGAATATATTTTTTTCATAACTTGAGTTCCTTCAGCCATAATCAAAACCGAAACTTATGAAGAATTCTTGGTAACTTTATTTATGATAAGAAATGGAAGTACACAACAATTAAACGACCCGGATGTAAGTGTGGCACAGAAAATAACACACATGCTAGCGTATTAATATACAGAAGATTATAACTTACAAAATGTATTGTTCATAAAGAGGGAATACAAGATAAAGTGTATTATTTCCTTATTCCATGGAGTTACACAACTTTGGCTTCTTTGTAAGAGGAAAATGGTCCACAAGTTTTTATAATTATATGGATATAAAGATACAAAAATATACATATACGGGGAAAGTTCCAAAAGTTATGACTTCTATGTTTTTATTCCGCCTGAATCGATCAGAAAGAATTGTACATCGCATTGTTAGGATGACTGAACTTATCCATGGATAACTTAAACGTTTCTTTGCTCTGTTACAGATATTGACTCTAAGAAAGCAACCTAACATGCGTATTAATATATAGATTAGTCTAAAAAAATCCTTCTCAATATACCAAAGTTTATAAAGCATAGCTTGAACTAGCTAACAGAACTGTTAATAAGGCAATGTTGTCACATGGGACGTATTGGCCCTCTTTCGAACTGCTCATTGAGTATGTGCTGAGTCAGAAATAACTGGGCAGCCAAAGCAGTTTTATTTTAAATAATGACATTTCTTGACATTTAGGTATTACATTATGAAATGCATGTATACATAAAACAAACTGAATGTACTTGATGAAATATTAAATTATTCCTATCGTTGCCAGGAACCTTTGGTTGTGTCTGCCAATAAGCTTTAAATAATAAAAAAAGAAAACTTTGCTCGTTTGTAAAATAAATATTCTCAGTTATTTAAATTGTATATACAGATAGATACTTCATGGTTAAAGGGAACGAGGGTATCCCCACCCATTCCTAAAGATGGAGATCAAGCCTGTAAAACACACTTGTCATCTATATATACTAATATATATATATATATATATATATATATATATATATATATATATATATATAAATCATCTCTCATTGTTTTCAATTTCTCCTTTTCATGTTCTTTCTATCTTAGCATCGGTATTGACTGGAACGTTAAATTATGTCAAGAGAGATATCACAGTTCTTGATAACATCAGTCTCAAGACGGGTAAAATTAATTAAGAAGAGGTAGAAAATGGAACTTGAGTATACTTGCGGCAGCCACACAATTCTAGCTTCCTTAATTTTGTCATTTAGGACTCACATTCCATGACCGTTGTTTCCAACAAAAAGGTCAAAATTACTGGGGTTTTTTTTCGGTTTTAGATTCTATCAAATAGTTGTCGTTAGTGAGTTTTTGACCTTTAAATAGGATTTTTTTTGGCTTTTACATCAAGTGGCGTCATAACTTGTTTTGAGCAATTTCCATTAAAAAAATATCCTTGAACAGAAGTAGTATTGCGTCACTTTTTGTCCCTTTATGAAGATTAAAATCACGATATAATTCTACTAAACCTTATTTCTAGAATTCTTTTTCAGTTAAATTCCGTTATCTTATTTTGGCTCTATGAAATGTTTAAAATTAAAAGTATAAGCTTAAGTACACTAAAGAAGAAATTAAAATTCATGGAAAAAGAGTGAGGAGTCTGTATTGACATGACACGCCGAAAAAAAATCATTTTAGATTCATAATTTTTATCTTAATTTAATTAATTTCTTGTTTTCATTTTTCTGTCGACTAAGTAACTAATTGATTCAACATCTTCCAGATGCTTATGCAACATGTGAAAAGATGCTGATGTAAATTTGCCAGAGATTCGGTCATAAACTGAATAAGTACCAATCTGTCTAATGACTACGGATCAAATACCATGCAAATCTGAAATATTTGAAGCTTTAAATGTGACGTTCTGCCCATATCATGCTCTCTAAAACTCTTTAAAATATTCCAAAGAAACTGTATTGTATTCCAAAGAAACTATATTGTTAAAATTTTACTAAAATCGTATTTGATATCCATTAAGGGAAAGCATCTCCTATTTGTCTCCTTTGTATAAAACTAAATTAAACTAAATACTACAAAATCTTTAAACATAGTAGCTGCTTCCCAAAGTCCGTAGTGATCGGTTACTTAGTTTATGAGAAAATTCTACACATAGAACTCTATAAACATATGTGACAGCCACAAAACTCCAAATATGGGACCTATTTTACGATGTAAAAATACATAAAGATGTTTTCGTATTAAAACTAAAACTCGGTTCTAGATATGACCTTAAACTATATCCAGTGGTGAGGCTCCATTTGCAGACTTTGGGGAGTGTGGAGCTACCCTTTAATTGCCATTGCTCCCAGGTCCACTCTGACCTAGAGTGGTAGTACCGGTTAGGGTCCCAACTATGTTGTTTTCAAGTCGGTTTCTATTTAACCCAAATATATTCTATTAAAAAAAAATTCTTCAAAATCTTTGGATTTGACATTAAATAACCTGAAAAGGGTTGATATGCCGTAAAACCAAAACAACTAAAACTACTAGCTTTGCATTAAGATTGTTTATCTCTCTCTCTCTCTCTCTCTCTCTCTCTCTCTCTCTCTCTCTTTGTTTTCCTATCCTAACATTGGCTAGCTGATAGTCAGTAAAAGAGAAGTCTTCTCATTAAAGTTTGATTGTAGATAACATGTTTAAAGTAAAATGAAGTCATTAAAAAGACAATTTTGCTATCTATATATCAATACGGTAGTGTTTGCATTATTTTGTGAATCACGCTTACATCTTTTTTCTTCGTTTAATTGTTAAGACCTTGCATTATTTGTAATAAATAATTTTGCCAAGAATTCTTCATAAGTTTTGGTTTCGATTTCGATTATAACTGATGGCACTCAAGTCATCTATTTTTTTTTTAAAATAATTTTACCAAGAATTCTTCATAAGTTTTGGTTTTGGCTTCGATTAAAGCTGAAGAAACTAAAGTTATATCTAGATATACATATTTTTTTCTTCATAAGTTTTGGTTTCAGTTTCGATTCAAGCTGATGCACCCAAATAATATGGATATTTTTTTTTATTTTTGAAATCACAACTTTATAATATATAAGAATCGATACAAAATTGACTTTAGAATAGTATATACAAAATCTGCATGAATTAAAATATCATATTTAAGCGTATTTTACAAGTGGGCTATGCTAGGCGTTCCTGCTAGCTTAGATAAATACTTTTACAGTTTTATTAAATGAGCTACAAAGTATCTGTTCTTCAGATGCTGCACTTCCATTTCTCATTCTCTTTCAATGGAAGAGAAATCCTTCACGACTGAGACAATTTTTATTTTTGTACCTTTTCTCCACATTAAAAAACGACCCTGGTGTCAAACTCTGTCCCGTGGGGAGGCATTGTAAATAGGTACAATAATATCTGGGCGTTTCCATTCATGCTGAACATTCACAGAATGCCGACATCAATATATGACGTATGAAAGAGTCCACTGTGAAATTTCCACAGGTCCCGCTAGTTCTTGTTGAAGCAATAACGATGATAACCACAATAAGAGGAAATATAATACATATACACATGTCTTACTTTATATATACAAAGGGGAAGAGGAAGACGTTACCTCCGTTATCTTTAATATCTTTAATCATTTGTGGTTGCACCCTGCAAAAAGGGAGATAATTAAGGTTCCTTATCATTGGGAAACACTTCTCCAACGATATAAGAATCGATCATCCCGATTGTGTTTCTTCATTTACATTTATATTATGTTCCATGCATCTTCGATCTTAGATGGGTGTGATTGTTAAAATCATTATCACCATAGATTGCTTTTATCTCCAGTGCAGTTACTTTAATTCAAATTTATGTACGTGGGCATTCCAAAAGTTATAGCTCCAATTTTTTATCCTGTCCGAATGGATCAGAGGGGATTGCAAATTGTGTTGGTCTGATGACTGAACTTATGCATTCATGACCTGGAAGTTTCATCTCTTTGCTGCAGATATTGACGGTGTGAGACAAACCAACTACTGGCATGAATGTGTGTTACAAGCAGAGATGTGTCATTGAATTTCGGGCAAAAGTGCATTGAAAATGTTGACTATGAAGAAAAATAAATTCTGGGACACAAAATGTCACTCATTTTGATGGTATTACTCGCGTCTTCGTAGTTTTTTAATTTAAAAAAAAATTGGAGGTTTTACTTTTGCAATGGCCCTAATATGACAAAGCGTGCTCTGGACGACCACTCACCGCCAACGTTCATCTGTTGCAAAAGAGCATTGAGAATGGTAGTGACTATGTAGAAAAATAAATTCGTAAGATTTAGTTTCGAGTTCGATTATAGCTGATGGCACTAAAGTCATCTATTTTTTTTATAAATTATTTTACTAAGAATTTTAAAGTATGAATTTTTTTTTTGATCGAGCAACATTTTGTAAAATGTCGCTCGATTAAAAAAAAAATTGCCTTTTCTCCCCAAACAAGGCACAGTGCCACGTTGATGCAAGGGCTACTTTCAGGGACATAATTTGCAGGGATTCTATATAGGGAGCTGAGCGGCATGATGTGTATTTACAGTACACTTCTGCATGTCAGTATAGTCAGAGAATCAGGGACGCGAAAGAGAAATCCACAATACTACACAATAGCCACAATACTACATTCATACTTTAAAATACCACATTCATACTTTAAAATACCACATTCAGTCTTTCACATGCATTTCAGTCACCAATAACACATTCACACTTTAAATCATGAAAGCCCCAATTGAATAGTTGTACACACTTATTTGTCTCCCTTGACAAATAGATTTATCTAAAAAATTTTGGATATTCATGCCACTTACCATCTTGTGTTACACATTATGTTGGTAAATAACAATATTATAATTGAAAATTATTTAGCTCCTTTAATATTGTCATAATTCCTTACTTCATTGACTTGTGTTCATGTTGTTCCACTACAAGACTGCATTGTCATAGCTTTCAAACATAACTCGTTTCGTCATAATAGATATTTTCAATCCTTGCAATACTGTATTCACTCAATATGACATTTATTCTTTTCATAGCCACAGTACCACATTCATCCTTTCAAGTTCCATAATACCACATTCACCATTTCAATTATCACAATGCAACATTCACATTTTATTGAGGAAGTCTTTAACAATAAAAATAAATTACTTTCATTGTTTTGGGACATCCGCATTTTTTGCATCGAATTATAAAAATTTATTGGATTTAATCGAAACGAAATGTTATATGACTACCGAGTAAGTAGAAAGGAAGAATTGTTCAGCCTCATAAAACAATATACCTGACCATTAGCTGATAAAACAGAGAAGGAAAGAAGAGATCTTCAATTATGCTTATTGTTTCCAGTCACTTCAGAGAATCTTTGGAACTCTGTTAGCAACCATTTTCTAATTCGGGTTTGTTTTTAGCGATGCCAAATTAAGCAGCCAATGACTGAGACATTCTTTTATCGTTGCCATTTCCGTCTACTTATCATTGCTCTCCTCAAATCTGCGAAAATACGATAGATGTATGGACTCTCATTGTTGAATGTTTTTTTTAGATGTTGAAGAATTTATTGTGCGCCTGACAGGCATATGCGTTTCTTGGCTTCTTTTTTTTTTCTATAAATATTTGTGATGGACTGATAGATTCGTCTATTTTTAGCTTTCACATACACATACACATGCATAATTATTTCGGCAAAGAAGTTACCTGACGTATAATTCCAAGAAATGGCAAACTTGCAAGGAATTAAAACATTTCTGAATTTTGCAGATGAGTTTTTATTATTCATATTAGTTAGATTCTTTGGACTATTGTTCTCATCTTCGGCGATTATTTTCACAACATTTCGGCCTTCTTCCAATCTTCTTCGAGAGTATCTTATCGAAATTGTGAATATTTCTGTTAAACTCGGGAATCTACACAGTATTTTGAATGGAACTTTTTTATTTAATCCACCTGAGTTGCATGCTCCCGTTCTATCAGCTATGACTGAGCATAAGTCCGAAGTAATTTTCAGTTGTATTTAGAGTGTCGCCTGAACTGAGGATTGAACCTTCAACTGGCATACGAGTGTAACTGTCACAACTGATTTTTACCAAGTACTATATCCAATAAACTATGGGTTCTTGTGAAAATCAACAAGATACACCTAAAGACGGCTGGAGGTTACATCGACCAAAACATTGTGAAAATAACACTTAAGATGAGAACTGTGGTCCGAAGAAGTCAGATAATCAGAGGAATAAAAAAAATCATCATGAACGCAGGTGTATCACTATTCACATTAATTTTATTCTGATTTTTATCAAAGTATTTGTTATTTACATCTTTGAAACTAAGTTTCAGTTGATGTGTTCTTCGACCTTCTGAAATAGTTCTGTTTTATGAATTGCTTTACTCCATTAGATCACACTATCCTAAAAATAGGACACCAAATAATTTATATTTCATATATAAGTGTATTATCTATAGACACTCGTGTTTCATGCATTATAATTACTAGTGGGGCAGATTGCTGAGACAGTCTTTCACTCGAGGTATACAAGCACCAAAATTTAAATTTGTCAGGTTTGCTTCTGCAGCCATCTTGAAAACTGGCAGCCATCTTGAATTTTCTGCTGGCTAACATTATTTTCTTAAAATGCATGTTCTGAATGTAATTTGTGTTAGTTTTGGCGCTTGTATCTCTAAGTTAAAGATTCTTCTAGAATATTGAGATAAGCTGCCCCACTAAACCGGCGATCAAAGAATTCAAACCCAGTTACAAAGTCACATCTGACTCTGCAGTATGATATCCATCATAGCTCACTATCAATAAAAACATGATAAAGAAGATATTCTAAGCTATATATAATGTCGAATCAGCAGAATAGATATAGTAAGGGTTAGAATCCTTTGATCAACAGTAATTATTGTTTTCTACAGTAAAACTACAGTAAAACATGAAACACTAATGTCTATAGGTAATAATGTAATTATGGATTATGACTTCTTCCTACTGCTGCAATCAAGTTCCACATTTTTGGCTTCTCGAGTCGCAAATTTTATACTGTCCACAAAATTACAGACCGGATTGACCATCAAATTTTATTTATTCATCATAGGTTCTAGGTTTTCATTTCTGCACTTTGATTTCCAAACCTCAATTTCAAAGTTTTCAATTTTTATACTGGTCCAGAAAACTTACATATTTTTCACCATTTACTTCCTCTAATGAGGAAAATGTAAATTCTCGAAACCCCGTGGAATAAGGATTAAGGAATAACCTCTAATTTATTCCATGATTTCTGAACATCTGATAATGCAATAAATAATGTTGATTATTTTTTGCATCCGTTATAAGTAATTTTACTTTGTTGATATATATATATATATATATATATATATATATATATATATATATATATATATATATATATATATATTCATATATTGCTTTATGTTTCACAATAACCAATTTAACACTTTATTTCATGAACAACATTTTAATTGATGTGAATAAAAATAGAAGCTTTTTTTTCTTTCTTTTCACAAGATGCACTTCATGATAATTCCTTATCATATTTTGAATTGAATGTGATTGCTTTTATTTCCTACCATTTATTAAAAGATTGCCTTCAAATAATTCTGTTCATCCATTAATATTTAATGCTCTCAATGCACATATATACAAAGTGTCAATAAAATTCGTGTGTGTTTAAAAATTTATAACTTTGTTTGTATTTGTGATTGTTATATCGTGGGATGCGTTAGATCAGTATAACATAAAATATCTTACCGCAGGGAGTCCAGCCTTCACATTTGATATGAGGAAAGAACATACACTTATGAACAAATAAGGAAACGTTTCACTGTTACGATATAACGTTTTTTAAAGAAACACACGCACATACGTAACTACAATTCAAAACATAATAGATGAAAGTTAGAAATCCAAATATGATAAATGGAGGAACGGGAATGATGGTCATCTCGCCATTTTCAAAGTCACTCTGTTTTCTGGTCGTTCATCTCGCGAGAAATCGCGAGAAATAAAAGTTTAGGATTACGGACAAAGGGAGGCGACTTTGCTCAAAGAAGAATAGAGTTACTTTCCTTTTCATTATATTTTGTTTGATCCCAACAGTGATAGAAATAATCTGTTAAAAATGTGGAACTCAGGCGTATTGCGAACCAGACCTATCTCATTGTTCGCTCGGCTCCGACCGGAACATGACGTCAACAGTCGGATTATGCCGAGCAACAGCACGGGGTCAGCTACTGTCTCATGTAACACGCTGATCACCTAATCACAACTCGGCTAGCTGAATTACAATGATTTTATAATAAAAACAACAAAAAAAGATTTTCTTGGCAACTTTTTCAAACATTTCCTTTTAAATATTTTACCCCCCCCCCTCCCCACCTAAAAAAAAACA